>NC_137926.1:21420821-21440821 GCF_963457725.1 Sprattus sprattus
TCAGATTGTAATGCAGGGGTCTGTGGGACTGACTTGCGCGCAGAGGCTGAGCGCACGGGTCCTGGGAGTCAGTGCCCGGCATGACCCCGCACCATACACACGCACCCAGAGAGATGTCAGCCTCGACGGCTCTCAAGGATCACCGGGCTGCCAAGCACTTTAAAAGCTGCTGCCAATTCAGACTAAGACTCCGTTTGAATGGCCTGCCCACGGCAGGGGGAAGCGACAGCTTCAAAAAAAAAAAAAAAAAACAGGTTGCATGAGGAAAGAGAATTCTCTTTTCAAAATGTATTTGGCCTTCCGACCCAGTGTCCAACCTCTTGTCCCTTCTCTTTGAATGCGAGAATATTTTATTTCTTTATTTCCTTTTAAGCGAGTGTGTGTGTGTATGCGGGTATGAGGAACATAGAGAGATGCAAGTGTTTTGGGGGGGGGGGGGGGGGGGGGGGTTGGGAGGAGGTTGGCTGTCACTAGAAATGTATTAATAATCTGACAGCTTCATCTGCTTTTGAGGGGCCAGGAATGACAGCTGCACAATGCCTGGAGCTGTAGCCCTCCTCCAACACGCCAAGCTTTCCTGTCTGGACAACGTGCCGAGTGTATTAAGACATCACACGTCTGCTGAGTATTGATTCAACAGCAGCCCATGACCCAAACCGTAGGGGCGGCATCACAGGTCCCAGTTCAGTGGGAGAGGCCGCGTCATGTAACTGACAGACTCCCATCATATTTGGGTGGTGTCAATGAGAGAAATAGACAGTCATCGAATGTATTTTAAACTGACATAAAAGTCGCTGATGTTTGAAAAAGATTTTCTCATGAATTGGATGCCAATATGAAATATTTGACCATTTCAGCATAATGAGACAAGCGTGTAAATATCTATAAATAAACCAGTTCACATAAGGCATGAATATGAAATATATTTAGTTTGGATGAATTAATGAATTGATGACATTCTACGGGGGGAGAGCCATAGTGTGAATATAAATTGAGTAATAATTTCTAAAGTGCACATGACACTGACCCCAGTGGAAACTGAATGAAATAAAAGTTTGCAGGCTCTGTGAAAGAGAGCGAAAAATGCGCTCCAATTTAGGGCCAGGCTTGAATGGCAGGCAGTGTGTAGAGAGCGAGCTGTGTGTGTGTGTGTGTGTGTGTCTGGGGTTGGGGGGTGGGGGGGGGGAGCGGGGGAGAGGGGGTCAGGCGAGCCCCTTAGCTGGCGCATCCGTCCAGAGAGGGGAGGGGGGTTGGGGGGGGCTTTAAGGTCAGGAGGAGCACAGGTAATTGAGGAGTCCCCTCCCCTCTTTCGTCTCCCCCTTGCTCCTCAACCCGGCGCACTCGCCCCCCCCCGCCCTATCCACACAGCGGGCACAATTACGCCCGCCATCACCTCACCAGCTGCCCCGCGCCCTGCACCCCTTGCCCTCCCCCCTCCTCCTCCTCCTCCTCCTTCTCCTCCTCCTCCTCGTGATCCCGGCTCCTCTCACTTGGTGCTGCCCACCTGGCCCTCTCCCTCTTAACCTCCCAGCAGCCCCCTCTTCCCTGGGAATGAGAACCATGTGCAGGCAAACGCACGGAGAGCTCAGTGTACAGGACCTGTCGAGGGGAGGGCTGGGGCTGCGAGTGGGAGAGGGGGGTTGTGGGATAGAGAGAGACCAAGAACTTCAGTCGCAGCACAACTTGAGCCCGGCTACACTGGGTGCGGAGACACAAGGTCAATTATCTCTGCCTGAATGTTTGGATTTGCATTATTCAGAAGCTTATTGCCATGGCAATACTTTACCTTCATAATGGTGTTGTTATTGTGTAGATAATGAATTTAAGAGGCTGGATCTATCTAATGGAATCTCTCTTTTTTTAAAGAGGTTCATCAAAATAGAGTTATTTTTGTCTTGCCATTGCTCTTTTGTTACTTTTATCCTCAAGGCCCTCTGTGGATAAGAATGCACTACATTAAACGCACAAGCACAATAGTCATCCTTTGTTTATTTGTTTCACAGGCCCCCTCAGTACGCCATGACGGACTGGAGCTGTTCTTCCATCCTCTGGTGTTGATGATGATGAGGAGGCAGGCAGGCAGCCCTCTCCTGTGCGTTATTACCTGAAATAATACCATATGGTAAAATGTAAACAACATCTGCATATTCATGTTGTAATTTCGTCTGTTTAATTAGTTCCAGCAAAGCAGTTTAGCCTCTGAGGCCCTGGCTGTCAGTGTGGTGGTGCTGGAGCCGTGGCCTGCTGTCGAGCCTGACAGGCCTCCATTGTTACGCCCGCTCCAACGCCCCGCCAGTTTAATGCCAGGTGCGTCTTTACAGGGCGTGGGTGGGTCTTTGTGTATGTGTGTGCTTGTCTGAGTATATGTGTGTGTGTACGTGTGCGTGCACGTGTGTGTGTGTGTGTGTGGGTGTCTGTGCGTCTGTGTGCTGGTGCACATGTGTGTGTGTGTGTGTGTGTGTGTGATGGGGGGGAGGGGCAGGGTGTTTCACACAGGAACATACAGATGACTCACCTGACAGATTCCTCCATTTAGCAGGCGACAGGGAGGGAGGGTGGGAAATTGAATGGGTGCCATGTGGGCAGTTGGTATCAGTACCTTTTGATGGTTCTGAGAGGGGGGAAAACACTGAAAAGGGGAAGAAGAGGTGTACTCGAGTAAAGATCGAGTAAAGATCGACAGTGGTGGCAGGCTGTCATACGGTTTAACTAGCTTCCTCTCGTTAAGTTGGGAATACATATTTATACGTATTACTGCCCCCCACCACACACACACACTGTAGCAGATGCATGGGTGGCAGGGTGCTGTGTTTTTTGGCACATTGTTCTTATGTTGCCGGCTTCTAAATATCCTCCAGTGACTGTTTCTCTTTCCGTTTTGGAAACATGCTTCCGAGTGCAGATGAAAAAATAGCTTGTAGAAGTTTTAGGGCGAAGCATCTTGATTGTGATGTGATAATAGATCGATTGCAGTCAGAAAAGAACATTACTCCTCAAGCGTTTTGGAAACAGTTGTGCTTGCCACAGCTTAAAGCCACCACCTCGCAGGCATACCTGCCGGTTCCACACACAAGCTGCCCTAACAGTGCCCACAAAGTGGGCACCAGATGTTACACTCAGTGCCGGCATAAGGCAACCGGTATAGCCTGGGGCAGGGGCGTTCCTTCTAATTACACCCCCCCCTTCATCAGGTGTTCATTTATGTGCAAGCATCGATATGTTTGACCCTGCATTGCCTAAACACCAAACTGCTGGAGGGGCAGGGAAGAGAGGAGGGGGTGGGCTACATGAGCTGATATCCTATTAGGAAAGTGAGTTAGATATGTTGCAGTCTTTTTTTTTCTTTCTTGACGGGTGCCTCCAGTGTCGCGACCCACTGGCGTCAGGGTAATCTTGGCGGTAGTGCGCCATGCCATTGTCCTCAATCAATAACTAATTATCAAAGTACTGGACCAGCCTCTCATTGTCCCTTGCTGCCCGGAACTTCTTGTAGTGGAATGAACAACAGAAGGGAGGGGGGGGTGGGGGGGGGGGGGGGGGGGGGGGAGAGCGATGGCTTTTGGCTGCATAGCAGGGCTACAGCCACTTCGCCATGGTTTAAGGGGCCAGAGTTTGCTGTCAGGTTGAATCACTGTCCCCCAACTAATTGATATAAATTGGAACAGAAGAATTCTTCTTGCTGGCAAATGTCATAATGATATCCTCAAAGTAATCTTCAGAGACAAAGGAAGGGAAACGGCACCAAACACACACACACACACACACACACACACACACACACACACACACACACACACACACACACTCACAGACCCACAAAAACGGACAAATTAGGCTGACTTGCTTGGGAATCTGTGGACCAGCCGCAACGCAGAGAAAAGAGGATTAGACAAATATCTAATTGTCCATTTAACGGTTTCCTTTTTTTTTTTTTTTTTTTTACTTATAACAAATTACATCAATCTCAGCCTTTTCCCTCTCCAAGCCACTTGAAAAAACACGTAAAGAAAAAACACACACTGAACGAAAAAAAAAAATAACTAGCACATTCCTCCTGAGGTTATTTATTTTCAACAAATTACTGTTCTCCTTTTTTTTTTTGAAGGGACTACAAACTCATCACAGTTCGCCCTTTGTTCTCCTCTGAAACAAGCTGTCCAAAGTGGTGTACAGTGAGCAGGGAGATGGGCGCGCGGCGGGGTGACTGGGCCGCGGGGCTCTGGTGCCGGCCTGTCTCTGTGAGAGCCCCGACTGGGCTCTTCCCACGTGGCGGTCCCGGCTCAGTGCTTCGCCTTCCGCGGGCCGAGGAGTGCCACTGGCACCAGGCCGGTGGGGGCTAGAGGGTGACAGGCCACGGGGAGCCCTGCTGACTGGCTGCCTAGGGGTCAGGCTGGGGAAAAGCTTTGTCCCATTCTCCCCCCTCCCCGCCCCCACCTCCATCACCCCAGAGCAGAGGGGAGTAATCCCTCTGTGATGGCATGGGCCGCCGCCGCGACCGCCTCGGCCTGCGCAATGATATCACTTGCACTGGAGCTGGTGTCTGACCTCATTACTAGAGTTTAATTGCATTGTTACACAGTTTCACTTCTTTCTTTTTTCCCCCTCTGTCCCCTCTCTCTCTCTCTCTCTCTCTCTCTCTCTCTCTCTCTCTTTCCGCCTCTCTCCCTCCCTCTCTGTCTCTCTCTCTTCCTCTTAGACAGATTTCCAAAATAATTTCTGGGTTGCATCAAAGGCAAATTAATTACTTATGTCATTTAGTCCCTGGTATATAAAAAATGGAGGCTACTGAGAAAAATCTGCTGTAAGGGTTTTTGCTGTTTTATATGAGCATTTTACATCAATTTGTTGGACCTCCTTTGATGTACTATGGTCAGGACTCTGCCTTAGCCTAGTTTAACTGTCTAAGGTCTATATCCCTCGTACGGGATATTTTTATTTTTCTGTCAAAAAAAATGTAAAGCTCCGCGAGTTTTCGTCTTAGAGACATAAAAAGAACAACCACGGAAACATTGAACCCTTTTCTTTTATAATATATACAGTTCAAAATTTTTAAATAAATAAGCACTTTGTCAGGGGAATAGAACTGATGTGTTGCACTTTCTAGTATCTGAGTGGGGTTTCTGCTGCTAAGGACCCACCCATTAGCAAATGACAGCTATTCATATGATAAGGAGATGGTGATTCAGTGATCTCCATTGGGTCATGATGTGGCAAGATTCACTCCAGGGGGTTTGGGCCACAAAGACATTCTAGGGCCATTAGGATATGGCCTTTGTCTTTGCGAGAGGTGTCACAGGTTTGTTCACACCAACTCATCAATATGCATTTGTAGGGGCACAGATTTAGGAATGGTACAGGACACTCTGAAATTATAAATATGTGGTAGTGAAACAAGACATACTTTCTGAATGCTAAACTAACATGTGTTTAGCCAACACCTATGTTTACAAGGCTCAGAAATAAAAAGTCTTGTGAATAAATCTTTACAATGTGTTTATGTACAAAGTCTGAGCACCTCTGAAACAAGGATTTTCCAAGGGTATGTTTACATTTGATTTAAATTAAACTTTTTTTTACTACATTCCTTTTACTTACATGATATTATTGCTGAGGTCGTCTAGAATAGAATCATATATTCCATTTGTGCATCAATGTTTTAAGTTAAGCAAAATGTACAAAAACATCAAGGCATGTCAGACAACTTAGAAAAGTCTAAAAGGCCTTGGACCTTAGAGTGTTAAGCCTGCTGTGTGTAAACTGTGTGGAGAGATACTTGAGCAAGAAACTGTACGTTTACAACTGTTTTACCCTGTTATTATATTTTCTTGTCTCTCCATTCTATCTTGTGGTTCACAGCAAATTGGATTATGCTGTCAGGCAGAGAGGAGTGAGTGAGACTGATGTTTAGTTAATCTGAACTGGAAGGACCAGCATATTATTATTTCTTCATTAACACCTTTTTGATTTGTACTTACCCATGATCAAGCGATGTTGATTAGGAGCTGGTGTGGTGCATATTTGTGAATTCACTAGACATGCAAATCACTTTGGCGTTGTTCACACTTATAATTAGATATGATTTCTTGACACTTTTTGTGCCATTACAACCAACAATTTAAAGGTGCTAAAAATCATTGGGAATCTATGCCTCATCTCACCAAATATACGGTTGGCTGTTTCTTTTTGTCAGTTGCGTAGCATACAAACAGCTAAGCCAATATAAGGGTGTACGTGTGTTAAACCCAAGATTTCACCCGAAGAGATGCTCAATGGCTTTATTTGAAAACTAGGTGATCAAGATAAAAAATAGCTGGAAAAAAAGATGAAAACGTCCTTTCCTCTTGCTTGTCAAGCCAGTTCGGCACAATGGCTGTTTTCTGCAACCTCCAGGTCCGGCACAAACAGGAGATCACGACTCGCTCTTTCATACCGTGACATCACATGAAATATGAATAAAATCCCAGCGGTGAAGGGCAAATAGAAGTGTGGCTTTTCAGGTCAACACTCTGTTTGGAGGCCCTCACCACCTGAAGAGGCTTTGACCCATTGAACCACTGCTACCACCACAACTGCTGCCTCCGCCACCCTCCTCGCTCTATTCCTCCCTTTATCCAGCTCCCTTTCTCCCAGTTGGTCTCTGCTCTCTGCAACCCTCACTCTTCTGCTGTGCCACGAATGGGTCGGGGGTGTCAGGGCCGCCGCGGTAAATGGGGTTGCGCTTTCAAAACAAGGGGAATTGAGTAAAAGGATTGCACTGGTGCACATTAAACGCAGTCAAACTTTGGGCAAGTGAAACTGAAGGCCAAGAGGTGAGGGGTCAGACTGGGAGATGGTGTGTGGGTGTGTGTGCATGCGTATGTCTGAGTTTGTGTTTGTGTGTGTGTGTGTGTGTGTTTGTGTCTCAGAATGGGAGAAAAGGAAAACCATGCATGCATGACCAGAGCTGTGATGTCCTTGAAACTCTGGATTGCTTATTAATGTGACCGTAAAAAACCATATGCTGTGTACATATGTGGATGTATTTATGTATGAGTGTTCATATGTGTGCACAGCGTGTGGTTGTGTGTGCATCCATAGGATGTGTATGTGTGTGTGTGTGTGTGTGTGTGTGTGTGTGTGTGTGTGAGTGTGAGTGTGAGTGTGAGTGTGTGTGTGTGTGTGTGTGTGTGTGTGTGTGTGTGTGTGTGTGTGTGTGTGTGTGTGTGTGAGTGTGTGTGCGTGTGTGTGTGTGTGTATGTGTGAGTGAGTGTGTGTGTGTGTCTGTATGTGAGTGTGAGTGTGTGTGTTTGTGTGTGATGCATGCATGTGTATGTGGGGTTTCTGTGTGTGTGTCCGTTTGTTTACCTCAATCCAGATAGCTTTGCTTTCTAGAAAGCCCCCACCTCAGAGATGCAGCCCTAACCCCCATGCCTCCCCATGGCTCATCAGGTTCTCCTCCCTCCTTCACTCCCACCCCGTCCACTCAGTAAAGGGGGAGGAGAGCGGTGTGTTGTGGTGTGGAGGACTAATCCAGGGGATGAGCGCCTGCCGTTCTAATGAGTCCCGCGTCTCAGAGCTGAGCCGTGCCATAGCCCAGCTGGGGCTGCCCCGGTGTGGAGAGGAGGTCAGGCCGTAATGGGGGGCTCCATGGCTCACTCATATACACCGCTCCTCTCTACAGACACACACACACACACACACACACACACAGACATTCACGGACCCCGGAGCTGGGTGGTGCTCACTCACGTTGACCCATTAAGTTGAGTTCCTCTCCAGTGACCCTCCAAACGATGGCTGGTTTGCCACAGCCAGCCCTTCTCTTCAGTCGTCTCAGCCATGCAGCAGCCGCAGGCAGTAAGGGAGGGCAGGGGGGTCAAAAAGAGCAGGGGCGATAAATAAAGAAGAAAAACAACAAAAAATCACCTCCCTCTATGTACAGGGGAGATGACAGCTCTCAGAAAGATGTACATTCATACGAAAAGTAGCAGAACTTTAACCTATGGGCTATTATGCAGCCGGCGAAACAGAGCTGCCGCCCAGAATTAGGGAGTAATGGAATAGTGCAGCCAGGGGGCATTTAACTAAGGGGCAGCAACTGTATCAGATCCCAGTCTTAGTGACATCGCTGACCACAGTGTCACACATACTCTGGTCTCTGGTGGCACAGCAAATGGATGGGGGCTATCTCATGGAACAAAACAGAGAGGAATAAACAGAAAGATGGGGAAAAATAGATTAGAAATGGAGGGAGATGGCGAAAACATAGAGAGAGCCAGATATGGAGCCGTTGGACATTGCTGTTAGAGCCCAGGGACAGCAAAGCTGTGCAAATAGTCGTGGACTCAGGCAGTCAATAATACGTGCAATCTTCAGAGACAGAAAGCTATAATCAACAAAAATCCATAGCCAGGTTGAATGCCAGAGTTTTTTCTCCAAATGTCAGCGTGCTGTGTTTGCAGAAGGCCACAGATGACAGATGAGGTGTGAGCCGCGCTCCGGCTTCTTGGCTTGACAGCGGGACTGTTGGACACCAGAGACAGACCGGGGCCCGGAGCAGACGGACAAATCACCTCGGACCTGGCCCGGATCTGGCGCACATCTCGGGACCAGATTCGTGCCAGAGGCCACCACCACAACCAAGGCCTTCTTTTACGGTTAGGTTCACATCCACAGATACGTAACCCTGTAGCCCCACGTCATCTCATCTGGACTCAAAGTTTAAGAAGCTGCATGTTTAATTGTGTCGCCTTTCTTATTTGATGTTGTGGCGTGTTATTGATAACGGGAAAAATATATATTTTGACAGGGAACGAAATAGAGCGTGAAACAGCAGATAAGAGCATACAAAATGAAACCGCAGATAAGATCTTTGTGCAAACCCTTGAGTGACTCAGACTGCTTTGACTACAGAGTTGACATCATCCCTGGCGAGTGCATCTCAGCACTTTTGGGAGGTTGAGGATAGGAGGGCCAGGACCTAGAGAGAAAGAGCTCCACACTCTATCCCTTTGCCCTTTTAACTTTAGCAGTAGTGCAGTGAAATTGAGGTGTCTTTTGTGTTCGATTTCGCTCCCGTCCAGTCTCTTTTCAAAAAGCAAAGTCTATTCTTTATTTTCCAAGGTCTTTTAAGTCATTATAAATGTGTTTTCTTCTTCTTCTCTCTCCCTCTCTTTCTCCGTCTCTTTCTCTTTGGCAGAGTCCTCTTGAATAAAATAAGTGCAGATTTGCTGGAAATCAGTGGCTTTTGTGTTCGACTGCAGGAGCATGGTGAAATGTTTGGACACTAATACCCATTCATTTCGCAAGCTCCATAAATAAAAGCTGCCATCTACGCGGCTGCCGTGAAGTGGTATTCTTTGGTGCCCAGCGGGATGTCCCGTTCACATTAGCACAGCAGGGGAAAACCGGCCGGAACAGCCAGACAACTAAATCAAGACATTTTCAACTTTTGACAAAATTGCCATAGGAGGGAGGACCAGTTTGTGGAAGGGATGTGTCTGAGTCTGTGTGTGTGTGTGTGTGTGTGTGTGTGTGTGTGTGTGTGTGTGTGTGTGTGTGTGTGTGTGTGTGTGTGTGTGTGTGTGTGTGTGTGCGTGTGTGTGCAGGTCTTATAGGAGATTTGTAAGGTAAAAAAAAATGAAATATTTTCACAAATGCTTTATATTCCAAATAATACCATAAAAAGAAAATCTGCTTGTGGTTGAGATGAAGGAGGAAGTGTTACCAGAGGGCGGAATACAATGTGCTGAAAGACATTAAGACCATTTGATAAGGGAAAGCAAAGCCCAACAGGGCTTTAAAAAAAACCTAAATAGTATTTTGAATCCTTTCTCTTGCTCGCTCTTATTTCTCCAACATATATGGGAATTGAAGGGCCCATTTTCTCTATTCAAAGGGATTAGTGCCACCTAGGTTTTGAAACTCAAATCATTTTTGAGGCTTTACTATTCTGAGATAGATGGATATAGATAGATAAATAGATATATAGTATAAAAAATAATAAAAAAAAGCTTTTTGGAGTGGGGTGAATTTTCACTTTCTGGATTATATGTCTTGATACGGTGTATACTGTTTATGGTATAGTATCTTCTGCAAAGTTAAGACAAAAAGAAGGACATTTGTGTGTTTGTATTTATCTCCTACAGATCTTTCATTATTATTTTTGATTGACATGAATACAAAACACATTCCCAATAAAGCAGAGATGCAGCCTTTATCCTCCTCATTTTTTAATCATAGTTTATTAAAAAGGATAGAGGAAACACTGTGATCCTGCTCTTTTACACAAAGCAGACACGGTGGCAAAATGTCTTATGAAACCCTGGTCCTTTGAACCAGGTGGTGAGTGCCCCTGGGCCAAATTTGCAGGTTGGCAACTGCCTACTCGCCGTCGAGGTTAATTCTTTAGGAGGGCAAAAAATCACCGGGTCTGAATAACCCATCATCACTGCGTTCGCAGAGATCCAGTGAGAAGTAGTGACTCTGGGCTGACCTCAGATCAGTGGCTAACACAGCACAGGCTCTCTTGATGTGCGGCCCACGGCAGAGCGGGTGGGGGAGGGTTGACTGACCCTCTGAGCCCCCGCCACAGCTGGACCTTGCCATGCCAGTGGGACTGCCATCTTGATTAAGGCTTGGGTTAACCAATCAGATCGCTGGTAGTAAAAAATGAGGAGCTTGTGGCCTATGACTCCCCCCAGCCCATGCCTTTTTCTTTTCTCAGCAAATGCTACTTGACTGTTGATGATTCTCAGACCCTGAAAGAAAGAAAGGGGAAAAAGAAAAGAAAGAAAGCGCTGCTGTGTATGCGTGCAATTTGCTCTCCACCCTCCCAATTCCATTGCCCCGGTCTTCAACACACGGCGTGGATAATGGCAGAGGGAAATGAGGTTTGGCAGTGCCACCATGAGGTTGAGGCAGGATTTTTGTTGTTTGTCTTGAGGCAACCTGGAGTCCTTCCAGCCAGTCAGCCACCCCTTCTTTTAGAGTTCCGTGAACTGAAGCTGAGAAGAGTGCCCCATCTCTTTCTCTCTTTCGTTGTCTCTCTCCCTCTCTCTCTCTCTCTCTCTCTGTCCCTCTATCTTTCACTCTCTCTCTTTGTGCACCGCTGCTCTGAGTCTTTGCTGCAGGGTTCATCGGACCTTGAGAAAACACCAGCAAATCTGTCACCATCCCCAACACACACACACACACACACACACACACACACACACACCCTCGCCCCCACCCCTTCCAAGCAGCCTCCCCCTGAGGACAGAGTTGGCCGGCCACTTCTGAGGCTCCACTGACCCATGGCCTGAACCCTGCTGCTCTCCTTTCCCCACCCGCCACAGCCACTGGGACTGGGCGACCCCGAGTGCATCAGAAATCACACAGAAACATGGGAGGGGCGCTCAAGCCAAGGCGCCACTAACTCGTGTTGGGAATATGCACCGGCCCCCTATGCTTTCAGGTGATTTTCACCAGGAGAAACTACAAGAACAAAAAAATATTGACATGGACAACAGGAGGAAAATAAACAAAAGATGAATAAGCTTGTAACAGAAAACAGTTAAACGTATGAAATGTTCATTTATAAGAGGAAAGCAACAACATTGTCGTTGATAATTAATATTCTGCCACTAGTTATTAAAATCAAGGTTATCTATCTCTCTATCTATCTATCTATCTGTCTATCTATCTATCTATCTATCTATATTTTTATTTATCTATCTCCATTTATTTTATGTATATATACGTATATATATAAATATATATATATATACTGTATATATATTTTTTTCTTTCTTGTCTAAGCCCAGATGGTCCTTAATTGGCTGGCAGTAGGAGCAAGGGGTTCCTCTTTGAGGCCTGAGTAGTGATTGTTGGGCTGAAAGCCAGTCTGCGTGATGGTGGGGATGGAACAGTGTGAGTGCAGACCTCACAAAGGAGCCACCAGCCATCCACACAGGGGGTGGGCTATCAGCGAAAAGAGAGACACAGAGAGGTCCAGCTCCCTCCAATACTTGAGAGAGAGTTGTCTGTGTCTGTGAGAGTGTGTGTGTGTGTGTGTGTGTGTGTGTGTGTGTGTGTGAGTGTGTGTGTGTGTGTGGGAATCCATCCACACTGGGGTTGTTGGGAGCCTGTACTCAAAGAGTCTCTGTATGCCCCTTCTTTATTTTCCCTGTGTATTTATTTTTCAGTTTTGTTTTGGGATTATTAGATTTTATTCCCCGTCCCCATCTCAGCTGTTCTTAAACCAGATAGCTGTGGAAGGAACAGGATCCAGTTGGGATTAGGTCATGCCTAGACCAATTTTGCCCATGGCCTTATTGTTTTTTAGTTGTTGCTGTAACCAAGAAGATGTCATACATAGATGTACACATACATTGTTTTATACTCTGCTGTAATTAACTGGTGCAACATTTTGACTTTCCTTGTGTAGGCTCTCAAGTTGACCTCATGAGGATCAGGAGGGGTGAATCATTATGCAATAGATGAGACATTATGATACAGCATCAGGTTGGTGCTTGGACACCTACGTAGCTGTTGCCTTGTGTCCTTATATAAAGAATGCATGCATTTTCATACCTTGTCTACCATCAGAGCATGATTTTCTATAGTTACATGAATATGTCATCCCTTAAAACTTGAACAAGAGAACTATTTCAGGTTTACAGTGTTTTATTGCTCTTACCATGGCATATATTCTGTATTTCTTAAATTATTCTAATGTCTTCCTTCTGTTGCACCCTGAAATAACTTACTTACAACATACTCCTCAAAATAGAGTATCAAGCAGATGGTTTATTTCATGTAGGCTTTCTTTAGCTATTTGCAGTAATTACAGTAGGGTAAATAGTTAAAATAATGAAAAGTTCAATAGTGAAATTCTGCATTATGTAAACCATAGAAATACTTTAGGTGTGTGTCAAAAAAGCTAACATGTTTCTAATCATAAATTAGATGCAAACCGACTGTTCCCTTTTTTAGCTGGGGAATCTAGCTAGAAGGAATCTCCATGAGTCTGTTTGTGGTTTGTGTATGTTGTGGCCCCAAAATGGCTGCTTCAGTTAAGTCAGTGCATTGAAATAAAAAAGTAGGTTGGCAGATGGCACAGCACTTTGGTGTCATCACGCAATTTAATAACGATTGCAGGGGAATCCAAAAGAGCCCTAGACATTTTCAACAATAATGTTACAGCAAAATGTATCAGTGAAACTATTTCATAGACATCAGTTAAGGAAAGTAAGCTGAGATAGATGAAAATGTTTTTTGACTCTCAACTATTTTGGGGTTTTACATACTTGCATAAAGAGTGGTGCAGTAGTAAAACCATTCTTCAAATCTTCAAATCAAATCTTCACTTTGTCATTAGAAGAAGGGATTTAAGTCAAAACTAATATTACTTTTCCATTAACACAACATGACAGCTGTAAAAGCACCACATCAGCAGCTATACCTTGCCTTAAAGACAGCCCTAGGCACATGTAGGGTCATGAGGGTGTAGCATAAGAATATACATACACTAAACTGGAGCTGTGTTTTTGAAAATATGTATAAAAAAATAAGGCAGGTAGCTTTCCATAATGACAACCCCCTCTCATATACAGACTCACTTGCACACATTGGCCTAGTCTCAGCCAGGGGTTGTTCATACATTTGCAGGAAATGAAGTTGAGCAGTGCTAGGTTAATGTGACACGTTGTGATCTCTGTAGTTATCAGGTTATTTAAGGGAGAGAGACATGACAAAAGAGAAGGTGGCCTTACACCGGCGCAACACCTGGGAGTCGATGTCTCCAGGAGCAAGAGGCAAAATTAACCCGTGTCAAAATGATAGGCCTGGGGAGAGGCCGTGCCGGCCGTAAAGAATCAGCGCCGGTTCCGACGCGAGATCCCATTATTAATGACACAGAGAGGCCGGTCGCGGTCAAAAGTCCCCTTCGCCGAGAAAGTTCAGGTGTTACTGGATTCATTAGAGCCTTTGTTTCAGGCGAGGTGAAGGCTCCCCCGCTGTCCAGAATCGGGGTGAGAATCCGGAATGTCTTTTACTCCTGCCAACACCATGTCACTTTAATGTCTTTTTTGACGCGGCGCTTTGACACCTGCGAAAGGTTTGAGCGAGAAAGGGGGCTCGAGCGGGATCAGGGGAGGCTCCTATTTAAAGGGAGTGGTTGACACTCATGACATTTCCACTTCTTCCTTCACCGCCTCGACATCCCCCCTTCTTATTAAAAAACTGAGAAAGTGTCACATTAAACCTGGGATTTTTGTACACCGCCTGAAAAGTGAAGATAATGATCAGTCATAACTCAGTGTTCTTTTACAATTTTGGTCAGGCACTGACACTATCACCCACATGTTCACAGTCAACCACAGAAGGCCACAGGGATGATTTTTTGATATTAAAGTATTCCGCGGGAATAATTAAAATGAAAGATCCAATCTCGTTCAAATTTATTAGTTATTCAACTCCGAGGCAGTTTTATATGATAATTCGCACTGTGATAAATATTCGCCTCGTTCACTCTTCTGAGGAACTGTTTAGCAGTGGCGTTCTCCTGGTAGACCACAATGAAGACACAAACTGCCTAACACCCCCCCCCCCCCCCCCATCCAGCTCCCTCCCCACCCGCAGCTGCATCAAAGGCTTTGATTGGAAAGAGCAAACCCAATCGAGCCGAATAGCTGTCAATGACTTTGTCGTGTTAATAATGCAATATGGCCGCCCCCTCTGGGGAGTGTTCCCCCAATCTGAGTATTAAAAGGGTGAAGGGTGCACCGTAAATTTATTGTGGGGGCCTATGACTCCAACGGGCTGGAGCACTAATGGATGACCTTGAGGTTTGGCTGCTGCAGACTCGGGGAGATCAGGTCTCACCACTCTTCTACTGCCGGGACTGACCTCTTCCCTCGCTGGCCCTGGCCTCAACCTTTAACTCGCTGATCTTTGACCAAATTATTAAGCAGACACCTGCTTTCCGGTGCTGGCCCAGGGCTGGGGGGGGGGTTAAAGAACGGCCGTGGCTACCATAATTTGATGTAAATGTTTGGTTTGACAGTGTCTGTCCTTCCTGTGGGATTCCATCTGTCTCCTAGTATGGCTCCAGTGTCGGTACAGGAGATCAGCGTTTCACTCTCTCATGGTGTGCATATCCTCCTGTGAGCTGTCATGCCTCTCTTTCCCATGCTTTTCTCCTGTGTCCTAGGTAGCAGCAACAGCCAGATTTAAAATCACAAATCCATGCATATTTGCATTGCATTTTACACAGCACTATACTTTTTTATATTTCACCAATCTGTGAGATCTGTTTTCTTTCTTGTTTTTTTCTCTCTCTCTCTCTCTCTTTATTTATATCTCTTTCAGTTTCTCTCTCACGCACACACAGACACACACACAGACACACAGATACACACGCACACACACACACACACACACACACACACACACACACACACACACACACACACACACACACACACACACACACACACACACACTCACACACACACAAACACACAAACACACACATTGCCCTACTGCAGCTTTATTTGTCTGGACAGGTAGAGCATTGGAGGGGACAGGTAGTTTATATGAGATAAACTGTGTCCTGTAGCGCTGGGCTCGGAGGACATTACTCCCTGCCCGCTCTAATATGCTGTGAGAGGTAACTACACGGCAGGAGAGAGGGACACTTAGGTGTCTGTCTTGGGGGCAACGATGCTCACTGTATTAGAGCAACTCCTAGTGGTCCCTGACTGAAGTAGGTGAAAGAGATCAGTGCAGAGATACAGCCAGCAGGGCTGAGGCTCCTGCATGCAGAGCCTCGGGGAGTCTTTTCTAAATTACCTTTAATGAGAGGTCCTTATTTGATTTAGTACCTCGCGTGCTATTTCTGTTCTTTCCCCTCAGTCGGATGATGATCTGCGTGAACTTTTTTAGATATGCCAATTAAATCTTTCTTTCTGTGAGCCACAGTTATGTGTTTAGATCATTTTGATGTGTGTGTGTGTGTGCACGCGAGCGTGTGTGTGTGTGTGCGTGTACGTGCCTGTGTGTGTGTTTCTTCATACAAGATGGTATGTCATTGAAATCACATGACAAATAGCAGCAGCAGAGGCAGGATCACCCTTCTGCAGGTACAAAAAGGCGTGCTGATGAAACAAGGCAAATTTCAGTAATTGGTGTCATTATATATCCACTGGAAAAGACAGTCCTCTGTCAAGGGCACAGAGGTAGTACCATGCACCCGGAAGACCTCTCTGCACCTCGGGGACCCATGCACATCAAACTTTAGCAGGCTAGGGGGTGGGGGCTGATGGGGGCTGGTGAGGGGGGAATCAGCTGTAGCCATTAAGGTATGGCTGGGGGAATGACACTGACCTGGGCTTGCCATCCTGTATTGTCTCACCATCTGCACAAACGTGAACTTTGCCTTTAAATCCTGCCTTCTCAATTAACACGTCCAGCTGGATGGAGAATTCCGTCAGCTCCCTAATATCATTACTGCCACGCCAGACCAGGATATTAATATTAAAAAACTGCCCAAAGCGCTTTTTCTGCCTGCTATGGGAGAGCTCACCGGGGCTTCTGGTGGCGTAATGAGGGACACACAGACAGCAGGGTAATTCTAGAAGCCACAGTGGTTATTAGAGTTGGGCTCAATACGAGAGAAAGAGACAGAGAGCGAAGGCGAAAGGGAGAGAGAGAGAGAGGGAGGGAGGGAAGAAGAAAAATATATCTTGGACTGCTTTTGTTTGTGAGAACCTCACATGTCCCCCCTTCTCTTTGTGCTCTAGGGAGAGCACAGACACAAAGAGGCGCGCATGTGTGTGTGTGTGTCTGTGTGAGTGTGTCCCTCTCTCGCACCTTGATCATGGACGAGAGGCATCGTTCCGTGGCTGTGTGAGACTCTGACATGGTGCCCGGAGCTCCTCGTGTCAGACTCTGGTGGCCAGTGATGAAGAAGGTGTTACAGGGAAAAAAACGGAATCAAAGAGGCTTGCCTCTATCTCACAAAGGAAAGATATGAGGCTCTTTCTTGATATCCCGGCCACTCCATGAAGGACATTTGGAAGTGTGTGAGTGTGTATGTCTGTGAGTATGTGTTGCACACACACACACACATACACACATACACACATCCAGACACGGTAGAAAAAAGGGGAGATCTTCCAAACGGGGAAGTCTTTGAATGTAGGACACTGCTGCTTTGCCGGTTAATCTCCCCCCACGGCTCTGCAGACAGTGGTGGATTTGGGGGAGAGTTGGCATTGGCACTGACCAGTGCTGTTTGATTAGATAACAGGAGTCCGCCACCGCGGGCTTCAGTGGCCCGCCACGCTGCCGGTTCACCCAGCGGTCTCCGTCCACGCTGCTTTTAGGACGCGGCGGGGGTGAACCGCACGGCGGTCTGATGCCACGCTCGCTGCCAAGCGGCCCTTTTTGCCGTGCTGATAGCGCGGAAGGCACCAGCTTGCAGCAGATTCGGGGAATTAGCCGTCGCTATGACAAACAGCATTTGCGACCAGCAGTCTCTTCTTGGGACAGATTGTGTGTCGTTGTAGGTGAATCTGAGTACACCAGCAGGGGTGGGTCCAAAGGTTGAAGCACTTTTTTTGGTTCGAATTTTTTTTTCTGATGTTTTTTTTCCTGATGAAAAACAAAGAAAACGAAAGGACGGAGAGGCGTGAGCGGCTCTTGCGGTCCTCGGCAGCTAGCGGGACATCCTTTGTTGGCTGTGAGGACTCAGTGGCTGGGTGGCCAAAAGGATGCAAGCTGGCTCATTATGCATGGTTAACATGATGACCAGATGAAGATCCTTCTGTTGCCAAAAAAAGGGAAGCCCAGCAACTTGTGGATGTCAACCAAGCCGTAACAGGGGAAAAGCCACAGCCATTTCACAATCTTAGGGTAAAAGGCCACACTTTCAATGAAATAGATTACATACTGCGTGGGTCTGAAGATGTATAAAGGGAAGCATTTTAATCTCAACTGTAGGACTAGACCTGTTTCTTAGAGGACTTAGAAACACAGAGCATATGATTGGTGCAGTGCAGTGAAATAGCGAGTCTTGATCTGGATTGCCAGTGAAGTCTATAGCAGAGGGCTAAATACATGCCCAGGCCACCATGTTCGGACCATGCAGCTGTGCAAACAATGTTGGAAATGGTAAAACGACATAATTTGTTTATCCTGATGTAAGGGTTATAGTCATGGTTCTGTGCTTCCAGAAATACATATTTCCTTCATTCTTTTTCATTCTACTTCTGCACACTAACTGTCTGGTTCTAATTTGGAGTCATTCATTAATTCGAAAATTCCAGAGGAGAAAAAAGAAAAGAAAAGAAAGGAGGAAAGAGAAGGGAAGAAAGAAAGAGAAGAAAGAAAGAGACTGGCACCACATGTTGGAGGGATTTCACATGGGTTGATTTTTTACTGCTAGGTGGAAGGTGCTCTTTAGCCGGGCCGTGAACTGACGGGGTCGACCTCTTTACCCGCACAGAGGCACATGTGCTGCGGCGCGCTTGCTAAAATGCTAACAAGCATCCAGATGTCAGTCCGCTGGGCTGCAGTCATTGTTCTGATATGAAATCCATTCAGAGAGGATGCAAGCTTGCAGTGGTAAACATGCTTTGATGTCATCAGCTTTTGCAGATGTGTCAAGTTACCACCAGACACGTCATCAAAACAGTCCCTTAAGAAAGAGAGTATTAATAGTATAAAGTATAAGTAAAAAAGTAAAAGTATTAACACTGCACTACGGTAAATGTCTGAGCACTGCTTGCCTTTTTTGTCCACTATAGACTGTCACCCAAACCAAACCAAATACTTTGTGTGTGTGCATGTGTGTGTGCTTTTTTGTGTGTGTATGTGTGTGTATGTGTTTGTTTGTGTGTTTGTGTGTTTGTGTGTGTGTGTGTGTGTGTGTGTGTGTGTGTGTGTGTGTGTGTGTGTGTGTGTGTGTGAGAGTGCGTGCGTGTGTCAAAGCCTATATTTGGTGTATATGTCACTTGATGCATTTGGGGTCTATATTGTGGCGGGGGGGAATAATGCACAACAATGATATCTTTGATCATTGTAAGAACTCCCCGCCATAGGACCCGTGTCGAGTGTGGTTATCATCAAGCCATTTTCTGTCCACGGCCCCCCAGCACAAATCATTCCAGGCCTTCTCCATCCCATGCACCGGTGCTGGGCTTCAAAAGCAATTTCAGCCGAAAATAAGGTGCTTTTCTTCAATTTCCAAGCCATTTGTGCCGGGGTTAGTCTTGTTTACCTTGCTAGTGCACTGGTATTTACATACCTCTTTAAAGGAAAAAAAAGAGCCCTGCTATGATTTATGGACTGCTGCAAGAGCACAATTTTCCATGTTGTGCACCTAATATGAGAGGGCGCCGAAAAGGTCGTGCTGGCCATACAAATACCAAAGCCCTACCTTGAAGAGCAGCGAGGATATTCATTTCTCCCAGGACAGGGGAAAAAAAATGTCAGGTGGACCTGCTTTGGGACAGCTCTCCAATATGCAAAGAGCACTGGACTTCCCAATACCTTAGAGACTTGTGCATATTGCAGAATGGACTAGAGATGTTTCCATCTCTACCTTCTATTGCCGATAATTCACAGTTGTGGTTTGGCGTTCTGGGATGCAGAGGGCTTTGTTAGTGTTTGTGTCCGTGTCCTTTGTTTGCTATGTACTGCACTAATGGTACAGAGAGCGGTAAAGCCTTCAATCATCTATTGGAGGTGTTTATGTCAGTCTGTCGAACCACTCAGCTTAATGTATGTACATACCATGATGGGCCTAATGGCTGGAAATGTGGACAGCAGCTCAATAATTGGTGTATGATGCTACTTGGCCCTCTAATGCTACGTAGTGCTTACAGCAGTGAATAGGATAACACTGCAGTGAGTCGTTATTCCATAAAGCATTACAGTTGTTGTTGTTGACAGATGGCTTGTTTACGCACAGGATGGGAAAGGGCTAGAATAGGGTAGGTAGAGAGAGAGGGAGTTAGTAAGAGAAGGAGAGAGCG
>NC_137926.1:21443321-21545821 GCF_963457725.1 Sprattus sprattus
TTTGTAACATTCTCCAAAGTTTCCCCAAAGTACAGTATAATACAGCCTGAGTACACCCTCTACTCTCCTGTGACAATCTGCCAAGTATAGTATAATATAGGTTGCATGAGCTGTTAAGTCAAGTGTAGCTTAGTTACCTTCCACTTTCCTGTAACTTCTTCAAAGTGCAGTGTAATATAGGCTGTGTGGGCTGTAAACTAAAGCTTAATATCCTCTACTTTCCTGTAACTATCTGCTAAGTATAGTGTAGGTTTCGCTTAATGCACTCTACTTTTCTCTAACAATTCGCTAAGAATGGTTGGTTTAGCTTAGTACCCTCTACTTTCATGTAACTATCGCTAAGTATTGTTGGTTAAGCTTAGTACCCTCTACTTTCATGAAACCTCCTTCAAAGTACAGAGTAACATAGGCTGTGCAGGTTGTAAATTGAAGCCTTACTTGGTGCCCTCTATTTTCCTGTACCTGTCTGCTAGTGTATAGTATAGTGTAAGTTTAGCTTAGTACCCTCTCCTTTCCTGTAACTATCTGCCAAGTACAGTGTAAAATAGGCTGCGCTGCTGTGAAGTGAAGTGAAGCACCAAAGCTGGTAGCAAATGATTCTGCTGAAACTAATCTAGCTGCTATGTATATAGGGAAAAGGTGGAAAAGAAGACCGCAAGTTCCCTGTATGCTTCAGACTCTTGTGCACACTTTTAAAGTCTGTCCTGTTTTTGGGCTATGTCTCCTGGATGGCGTCTGAAATATTTTCCATTTTACACGTAGAGGCATTCATTTCGTGACGATTAGTCTAAGGTTTCTGTTTGTATTGCACAGTAGATTTCTATCAGGTATGATAACAATAGATCTTATTGTGTTGTTTGCCATCTTAAACGTGAACATAGTCATCGCCTTTGTCTCCCTTGATATCTTCTCTTAAGAGTGTATATGGGTGCCACTGACATTCAGTTAATCTGAAACAAGAGACGTTGACTTACTTAAAGCAACTTAGTTTAATTGTGCAATTAAAATAAATGAGCATGGCTTATTTATTAGAAAAGTGAAAATGTCACTGCTAGGCACATGTTGCAGAGAAGAGATCCAAAGGTGTTTCAAGACAATAAATTACCCCTTGGCACACTTATTGTGACTTAATTAATAAGATAACCTAAGTGATTTATTTGATTTCCCAAGTCTGGGGAAGTGCAGTAATAATCCGTGAAGGAAGTACCTAAAATGCTCTTGCACAGAAGAAGCCACCAGCCATGGAACAAAACTGCAATTAATGTCATATTCCAGGGGATGAGGAGTCTAATAAGGACCTTTCTCTCCCAGGCAACCAAGCTTCCAGGCACGTGTAAATGTACACTGTCAGGTTTTGTCTCCCTTAATTAGAGTGGGCTAGTTGTTTGTTAAACTCTTTCTCCTTCCAGAAGTGGTCCTATGAGGTGTCAGTTTCTTCCCTAATTTGCCCATACATTTTATGTTTTTTTTTTTTTTTTGTATTACCCACTTGCGTTTCCCAGAGCTTTATTAGCATGAACAAATGACAGCACTTCTGAGATGGTAAAATATGTATCATACTGCGCCGTATTACGTAATGATGTATTCATTATACCTGGCCACCCAAATGGGAACAAAAAGAGAAGTAGAGAAGAAACAAATTTCTCCACACATTTAGCTCATTTGGAAAGTTGTGTTAGACACCTTCATCTGAATGCATTACACTCTTCAGTTCATCTATTATTTATTTCTGATTGGGTGACCAAATCATGATCAAAGCTAACTCTTGGCAGACGAAACAAAAATCGGTGGCCAAACATCAAAGAGTCCAAGAGTTTTACGCAAATGCTTGAATGCAGAGGAAACTTTATAGTTCAGATCAAACTGCAGTGAGGAGATGCTACCTATGTGTCTGCGATGCGGATGTAAACACAGCAAAAACATTAAATATTTAATGAAGGAAATGATACTGGCAAGCCATCTGATTTCCCCTCCGCAAAACACAATCTGATGTAGAAAGGGAAGTGTGTTGTCAACAAAGAAATGTTGCTCACTCCTCAGAGTGAGTTTAAAATTGCCCCTCTGTGATGTGAGTTCTCATTTACATGGAACTGTGCTGTAATGAAAATCCCCCTTTCCTATCAGATAAGGCAGTTGGAACTGGGTCTGAGAAAGGTCATGTTTCATTATGGCAGAGTTATTACATTAATAAAGAGTACAGAAAATACTAGGTACATTCTCCTATAATTTGTGATTGGAGTCATTTATTCACATGGTTCTTTATATTCTTTGTGTACAGTGCATATTAACACACACACACACACCTCTGCATCTTATTATGTTTTTGCCATGAACTGGGCAGGGTTTCCCAAAGCCTTCTTAAGACTACGTCAGTCATAAGTTGTACTTTGAGCTGTACCTTAACGTTTTAAGATGTTTCCCAGAACATCCTTAGCTAAGCATACCTTCTGTAAGAGATACTTTCGTAAGGTTGCTGTGGACCACTCATAGGTATACCATAACACAGGTTACAAATAAAACAGATGTTTTAAAGTCTGTTGTGTTAGTGTCATTTACGTATGAAATGACTGTGATGTAAGACCAAGACATACTGTATGTTGCGTTACATTTGTGCTTTATTAAATAAAAAGAGAACACATGTATTTAAATGATTAAGCGCTTTATGTTCAATCCCTTGCTAATTGAAATCTATTTGTAAACTCAAGCCTACAGCTGTGTTTATTTGGAAACTTTTTTGTACTTCCTGCCTGCGCCCATTACACTAATCTCACACGTGCTCAGACCTACGTGAAAGATGCCAATGCCAGATTCAGACGCTTAAGGTTTCTCTGAGTGGAACTCTAAAGAAATGGTTTGGAAAACATTTGTAGAAAAGGAACTTTACCCTTCAAGCCTTCGTAAAACACTAAGAGACACAATTATGGGGAAACCCACCCCTGGGCTCAATGTTTTTGGAGCATGTCTACCCAGTTATGTACTTGATCCCAGATATAAAGCCAGGGGCAACAAAGGGGCACAATTACATTGATGTAACAGACCGCTAATGTACCCTGGAACCCATTGAAACATGCAAAATCATTACAAAAAAACAACACAATTTTTCCGATCACAGGATTACAGCATTGCACAAAGGACTTTTTATGTGCAACAGTTGATATAAAAGGTGTTAAGTTAGATTGCTTGGTGTATAAAACAAGAAGCCTTCATTTACCAAAAAAGTGGAGCATTCAAATCCAAACATTGCCATGGTGGAAAAGACAGCCAGGAGCTATGAGACATTGCCCAGAAATGGAGAGAGAGAGAGGCCAAGAGAAGAAGGGAGCGAGCAAGAGAGAGAGAGAGAGAGAGAGAGAGGCCAAGAGAAGAAGGGAGCGAGCAAGAGAGAGAGAGAGAGAGAGAGAGAGAGAGGAACAGAGGGAGAGGGAGAGAGAGAGAGGGAACGTGCTCCCTCAAAGGTCAGTCCTTCTTTGTAGTCAATAATTGACATTTAAACGTGCATTTCAAACGTCAGTGATAATGTTACGGGAGATAATGGAGGCAGAGCTGCTTACACTGCCTTGTAATTACCGGCCTTAATGAGATGCACAAATGCAAATGGCTTTGTGCGTGCTCCAGCCTCCCTTTTGTCGTGGTCGGCGGCAGCGTCTGTGGCGCGTGATAGATGCCACGCCGGCGGTGGCAGACAGCTCTGTGACATGTGGGAGTGGGAGCAAGCAGGGAACAGAATTAGGGCAAACGCACCACACTCCCTTTTCTCCCTCTCTCTCTGTCTCTTTTTTAGTTTTTCATGCCGAAAAACGGCAAATCCCAGCACTGCTGTGAAGGCTAATGCCTTCCTGAATGCTCTCCAAAGCTCCACTTTACAGCTGATTAATTATTACAGACGGCCCAGCTTTTCAGAGTCAATTTATGATCTGTTAAGGGAGGGGAAATGCATATGGAAACTTCACGTCACACACAGAGTGTGTGTCTGTGTGGTACATGAATGCACTGTAACTGTTCAAGAAAGAATTAGTGATGCCATTCCCCTGAAAAGATCTGCGTACATGACGCATGGCTTAGACAGTAACATCTTCAGTGCGTTAAGGAATAGCCTAGTGAATTAGCGTTAGCTATAAGACCGACCGGTGAAGCAGTCACAACAGGCCACACAGCATCTCCTGCATCGGCGAAATGTTAACAACCTCTGGTCCGCATCGACCCCAGGTATCCGGTGATCATCTGGGTCGGAGGGTGATGTACACCATCTAGCCTGGGCTGGGCACTGTGTGGGCAGAGACTCTGCCAGCGACGTGTCCCCCCCTGGTCACCCTAATTGGCATGTGATTTAGGCGCGCTCAGGACGAGGGCCAGGAGAGCAGCCGGCGAGATGCATACAAATGGGTACTCTCTCTCTTTCTCCCTTTCGGTTTCTCTCTCCCTTTCTCTCTGCAAACTACACAAAATGCTCAGTCTCAGCATACCATTGACGTGGAGCCTTGGAGGAGTGGTGTTCAGTCACACACACTAGTTATCATCATCGAGTTACCATCACAGCATACTGATACTGAATATACATGTACGTGTGTGTGTATGTATATATTATTGTGTATGTGTGTATGTATGTATGTATGTATGTATGTAAGATTATGGATGAGCTAGGATAGCTTTAGCACACATATCATTACCAAGACATTGTTGCGCTTATTTCATTTTGTCAACAAAAAACACCAGTGAGGTGACTGGCAGACCTTTAAGAAATGGATGGTCAACCACTCTGTCTCATTGATGTTGAACGCAAAACGTTTTTTTTTTTTTTTTCTGACTGCATGGCTTGGGGTTATTGCGGCTGGGCAGTGCTCCGATACAATAAAAATGCTAATGAGAGCGGCCTCCACCAGATGAGGCGTATAAACCCAGGCCTCCTGGCATATGTTTGGATGACATAAATCACCTTTGATCAAGTATGCCTAAAACATATTGCCTCGACCCCCCTGCCCACCCTGACAGACCTCCCTCCTGCCCACCATTTTGGGCTAGGTTAGCCGAGGAGGCTCACAAAACTTGTAAGCAGTCATGCTGTTTGTTAGCAGCAATTAATTTCCCTGGTGCCTTCAGTCTATTCAGCCTGAGCTTTTGTGCTTTAAATCCCACTATTCTAAAGCCTTGCCTTCTTGTTATGAGAGAGAAAGAGAGAGA
Source organism: Sprattus sprattus (assembly GCF_963457725.1). Lineage (NCBI taxonomy): Eukaryota > Metazoa > Chordata > Actinopteri > Clupeiformes > Clupeidae > Sprattus > Sprattus sprattus. The sequence goes on from NC_137926.1 coordinate 21,448,500, forward strand.
GAGAGAGAGAGAGAGACTGATGAGAGAGAGGGAGATAGATAGACAGAGAGAGGGAGAGGGAAAGAGAGAGACTGGGATGGCAGATTATCTTGGGCCAGTTAAGCATGTAATTGCTCAAATGAGTTAAAATCCCTTCAAATATCTCTCTTTGCACCTCACCACACCACTTCATAGGCTCAAATATTTTACAATTGACAAAGATAAACTCAAAAAAGATATCTCGATTAGTGTCTAACCACCATTACAACATTATTACACTACAAGGCTGGGTTTTCCTAAGGATTTCTATCAGTAGAGAAAAAGTATGAGCAGTTCTCACAATTTCAAGATTTTTGAGACAGGACATTTGTATTCCAGTGTTTGAGCTTCTCACATTTGCCTAATAATATTATGTTAGGTCAGAGGAAATTCAACAGCACATAATGAAAGATCTTCTTTAAATACATGTTTAATGCCAGCCTATAGCCTCATGTAGGCCGTGACATGGTTTTAAGACAAACAACCCAGACAAGCACGAGCAAGCCCATAAAATTAATTGAATAAGCTTGGATTCTTAGACAGCGTGGAGGAAAGTGTCACATTCGTGTGTGTGAACCGTTTTGCAGTGGTGTGGTGGTGTTGGCACGGCCGACCGGGAGCAGAACTAATGGCATTTGCGTGAGTCGAACAACAGATTGGTGAAAATTGAGCAGTGGTGTTTGTGTTAATGTAACAGAATGGACGTGCCTTAACTCATGAGACAGAGGGATTGTTATGTGGAGTGACAGACACAGCAGTCCACACGAGGATCTGGACGGGGCGAGCAATGCCGGTGCCAAGCCTTTACACATAGCTACTGTTGCTCCAGGCCTCCGAGGATGGATCCATGCCCTGTGGAGGATGGGGGTTCCTTGCCAGCTCGTCTGGGGGCCTGGTGGTGATGTATAAAAAAGAAGAAAGAAATAAAGATTGAAAGAAAGAAAGAAAGAAAGAAAGAAAAAGAAAATTTAAAAATGTGGATGATTAAATGGGCTTGTGACTTGTTGAGTGGTGAAAGTAGTGGGTCTGTTTGTAAGTAGCCTTTCCCTGTTCTAGTGCACTTTAAGGTTGTCTTAGATCTCAGCCCCTCTTCAGACTTGAATTGCTTTCATAAACGTTGTTATGGGCAGCAGTAGTAGCATGCGTTCATTGTGTCCAACCGAGAACTGAGATAACGTTTTGACTGGCGAAAACTGACACGCTTGAATGAGAACAAAAAGGTATTACTGATGAATTGGGGAGAGGAGGCGGAGGTGGGGGTTGGGGGATGGGGGGGGGGGGGGGGGTGCTTGTGTCAGGGGCTGGCCAGGTGTATTTGAGGCTTGCCAAAGCCACCCTTGGAGCATGGAGGGTGAGCTGTTATGCCTCTCCCAGTGAATAACAATGAGGGCATGTGTGTACGTCTAAACGTTATTCACACCAGATCAAACTGGGCCTGCGAAGAGGTGCAAAACCGAAGCTGGCAGAGGCCCAAACCAAAACACCCTGGAAGAATGTCAACACGCTATATGTACTTAACACGTATGGAGGGGAAAACACTGTCATCAACAAGAACAATTACTCTGGCTAGTTTTACGCTACTTTCATTATATTCAGGCAATTCAGAAATGTTAGTGACTGCTCATTTGTAGACGGCTTTGATGTAATGGTCTGACTTTATGACTTTCCTTAAGAAAACACACCTCAAATTGGGTCTGTTCAACAGCTTTTTGTACTAATGTGATTCCTGTGCAAGTTTAAGGGCAGGCTTTTCGTAGTCCAGCACTGAGTAATCTAGCCTTTGTTGCTGATGACACTTGCTAGCACAGTCTTCCTTTGCATCAAGTTGAGTACCATAAACAATCAGTCATATACAGTGTATGTAATGCATATGTTATAACCCTTAAATGGACTGGATGTGTGCAAGAAAGGTATGGAAAGATAAACAGGAACTTTTCGACTGGCTTTATGGAAACAAAGCCATTTTTACATTTCAACATCTCAAAGAACTGCACATCAATGGACATGATTGTATTGAGACTTTGTTTTAAGTTTTACTGCACTGAAACAAATATCATTTCAATCACTGCTGAGTTGGAAAGTATTCTCAAGTAATTCCCTTATCAGGTAACTGATCACTAAATCAGGGCTAGCTCTGTTCCACAGTTGACATGAGTCTCTGATAGATTCTGCATGTAGTTATTTTATTATTATATGAACTTTGCTTCATGATTTCAGAAATGAGTGAACATTTTATCCATTTGGTGGAGTTGAGATTATGCTTACAGTTAAAAAGCACACTCTGGAAACAAAGTCCCTCTAACATGGATTCAGTCGTGGAAATGTGGAAGCCGTGAGTCTGGCCCCTTGTTGTGGCTGTTCTGGGCTGTCAAACACTGTCAGACACTGAGGCTGAGTTTGTTCATTTTGGAGAGTGTTGCCACTTGGTAGATCTTCAGGGTGCTTCTTGGCACGCTCTAAGTCTGCGTAAGAAGTAATGGAGGATCAAGTTTGGAGTGTCTCTGCATGATTCGAGAATCTGCCAGTCGGACACCGCCGACTGGATTCCAAACAAAAGTCGACGACTGACAATATCCAAACCTAAATGCCTCGAGTGCAAGCGTCAGTGTCGTCATCAGCAGGTCTGCATTACCATGGATCTTAAGCGCGAGATGCTTTACTGGATAGGATCCATTCATACCGCCAGTCTGATTGGCTGACAGCTGACGAGCTGACAAGGTCACAGGATGTACAAGCTCTCATTTAAAAAATAGACAGGAGAGCTGGACTCGGGTTAGTTGGGTCTATCGGAACTGCCAATCAATTAATGACAATTATTGAGCAAGGACGCCCTGGGGGAGGCGAGGGGGAATGAGAATGACCGCCGTGGAGAGGCACCGGGAAACAGGATAAATGAAGGAGATTGGAAAATAATGATGGGAGCAGAATGACAGGACGGCCCACACATGCAGATTCCCCACTCAGTCAGTGAGACGCACAAACTGGCTTTTTTAGCTGCCGCTAATTGCTCCAGCTTCATGGCCGGCAGGGACGTGTGTTCATCTCCTTAGCTCCTACAGGCCCCGGTACATGCCGAAGTATATTGTAACATGACATATATAATATGCCTCGATGCCAGCTTTCATCAATACACGTTTTTGCCCAGTTTGAAATCAAATTTTTGCCCATCGCAGAAAGAAACATATAGGAGTGGTTGCGTGCCATGTTGTGTCCTTATTAACAATGAGGCATCCATGTTTCATTTGAAGAAGGTCTGTCAGGGGGTTAAGCAATTTGAGTATGCAGGATCGTGCACAACAATATGAAAAGAATACCTTTTGATTAATGAGAGGGACCAGCATTGAAACCTGGTAAGCACGGTTTGCTGAATAAAAAGGAATACTTAGGAGACTATTTGTGGGTGGCAGAGATAGTGTGGGGGCCCCTAAATAAATAAATAATGCCTAGAGCATAACACACATTCTCAAATAGATGACGAGAGAATAGGGAGAGAGAGGGAGAGCGACAGAGAGAGAGAGAGAGAGGATTGTTTGAAATTCTCCAGCTGGCAGGCTTTAATTTTCCACCATTCTAATTAAAATGCAAATTAAATTTATAATTAGCAACCACAGTATCCGAGAAACCACCTTGTGTGCAGCCCAAACATATGGGGCAGCCAGTGGTGGGCAGCCACTGTTCTCGCGGTAACGGCAGTGGGCGGAGGTGGGAGGTGGAGAGGTGCGGGGGGTGGGTGTGGGGGTGTGTTTTAGGGGGCGCCAACGGCCTCTCTGTGGGGCGCAGGGTCGGTCATCAGCTGGGCCTCTGGAGGAGGGCGGAGGATGGATGTGGCCAACTTGGCCACTCTCTATCTCACGTGCCTGGCCGGAAGGGTGCCTACCCCATCACAGGGAGAGAGAGATAGACAGAGAGAGAGAGAGAGATAGACAGAGAGAGAGAGAGAGAGATAGACAGAGAGAGAGAGAGAGAGATAGACAGAGAGAGAGAGAGATCGACAGAGAGAGAGAGATAGACAGAGAGAGAGAGAGAGAGATAGACAGAGAGAGAGGGAGAGAGAGAGAGAGAGAAAGAGAGAGAGAAGAGTGGAGCAGAGTTTACTCTGCCTGTCACTGTCCATGTCACAGGTCACCACCCAGGTCACCCCGGCCCTGTGGAGGTGCAGCCACTCAGGCGAGGAGGGGTGGGCGGATGGGGGGCAGGGACCCTCCCAATCGAAAGGTCCCTGACCAAAATTAACCTCGCTGACTCCTGGATAATTAATTTTCAGTGATGGAGAACAGCAAACACCAAATATCCTCAAACCCTCAGCTTCCTGTGTAATCACTACCTGTGTGTGTGGGTGTGTGTGTGTGTGTGTGTGTGTGCTTTGAGAAAGGGGGTGGTGGTCAGTGTGTGCTTATGTAACCGCATGGTCATCCTTTAAAATATTCAGGAAGCAGAGTGTGTGTGTGCCTACCAGCCTGAAAGTGTGAAGTGTGTATGTGTGTGTGTGAGTGTGTCTAGCAGCCTGACTGTGTGAAGTGTGTGTGTGTGTGAGTGTGTCTACCAGCCTGACTGTCTGAAGTGTGTATGTGTATATGCCCACCAGCCAGGCTGTGTGAAACTTGTTTGACTCATATGTCAGACTTTGCTCATGAGTAACAAGCATCTGCCATATGACGAGCTCCAGAGCTCTGCTCCTCTGCTCCTTGCCCATCAACTTAAGCAATTATACCAGGAAAAAGTATTAATGACAGGACAGCTTCTTTGTATGGAACTGTGGAACAAAAGTGGTGGTCCCCTTTTGAAGTGAAAATGGCAGACAGTATTTCAGGGCGAAATGTCTCCATTTCGCAATGGCCAATAATTGTGTCTGATTGAGCGATGGTCTTGGTACAGGCAGTGATGCAGCCGGCGTTTGTCATAAATTTCTCCTCTAACAAGTCACCTTGTTCACACCGGCGACTTACACGGGCCTCGGCGGGTCAATATTTCATTTTCTTTAAAGGTGACTGGGTCCGACACTGATACAGCTAAAATGGCAGCATCAATCTTTTGTCAGCTGTCAGAGGCTGAAGTCAGGGAGGTTGGTGGAGGAGAAGGGGGGGGGGGGTTCAGGGCTGTTGCGTGTCAGCCTGAAAGCCACCTCTCCCCATGCGCCTTCACTCTGTGGACAGTCGCTTGACAGAGGCGTGGAGCAGAGGGACCGCAACCAGATACCGAGCTATTCTCTGTCATCGACCTGGGAGTCTAAGGAGGCGACCAGGGTCGTGTACAAGCCCCTTCAAACAGCTGTGTCTTGTCTGTCACCTGTGAGGGGGACTCTATGAACCCAGCGCAGTGCTAAGTGTCCTGCCTAAAAAAGTCAGACTTATCTTGCTAACCTGTCAGGTCAGTGAATGAAGCTCCTTTGTGGCTTCTGTCAGGGAGGCTTTGATGTGGCCTTGTGGGTCACGGGGTGACAATGCTGCCTCTTTTGCTGTCCCTTCATGAGATATTTACTGCTGTTTTGACGGCATGAGCTCACAACAGGGCTGGGCTCGTGTTTGTTTAAGCAGAGCCATGCATTCCTGTTCATCGCACCATTTTGTTTTTTAGTCCGTGTGGAAAGGAAGCTCACCACTGTGGGACGGCTTTGGATGTGAAAACTCAGTTTTGCTCGTCTTCGACTCCATAGCTGCACCAGATTTCTCGTCATTCGACGATGGACCCTGACAAAGAAATGGCTGCCCAGAATGCACTAAGATTAATGCATGCGGCTCCTTATTATGCATCAATCTACTGAGGTGCTTTAAAAGGGAAACCTTTCATAAACCCCCTTCGCTAGCGATAACCACAGCCACGCTGCAATTCAAAAAAAGTCAAGATGATGTATGGTTGAACCAAGGTGCGAGCCATTTTCACACAAAAACCCTACTCCCAAGCACAATCACACACATTGTTCCCACCACTTCGCTCACAATATTTCCCCTATAGCTACATGGCAGTGCCACCTGTTGCCCCATTAATCATGCAAGAAAGATACTCATAAATCATAACATTCCGCAATTAATCAAGCTGTCACAGCCGGGGTGAGAGTTGAGGCGCTGGGAAGCCAAAGGTCGTCTCCGGGGTGCCGAGGGGTCACGGCTGTGTGGCATCTCTCATTCTCGGCCAGTGTCAGCAGAGGAGCCAATAGAACAAAGGGGAAATCAAAGTCTGGAGGGAGAAAAGGCAAGCCCCCCACCCTGTCCCCCGTCGGCCCTGGTAGAAGGAGCTGGGTTCCCCACACAAAGCCAATCAAATTGACCTGTCATTACATCAAGGCTTGGTCGCCAGGCCGCCAGCACTATCGCACTCCACCATACCCCCTTTTCAAATGATGAGTTCCTGCAACCCTACCAGCTTCCCTGCCGCACCATTTGCATAATTAACAAGTCATTTCTCTTCGTTCAGCTGACTTTCATTCATTTGTTTGGGACTTCAAATGAGCTGGCACGCACCAAATCAGGCATACGCAGTCTGTGAAAAAAAGAACATGATGTAGCATCTGGCATTAATAATAAGGAAATAATCAATTATGATAAATTAACAAAAAACAGAAACTCATAATATATCTAATTTCTTGATGCCCTTACAGCATTACAGTGCAAAAAAGGCATATTTATTTTGTGGTATTTGGGCCTTTTTTTGGTGCATGTCTGTTTTGTGCAGCAGAGCGACATGTTGTGTCTGCAGGCTCTTTCTGAAACACTCGAGGTTGACTTACCTACCGCCATTTCACCTCTGGCAGACTGCGCCTCGATCTGGCATGCTCGCTAAAATGGGGATGCGGGTTTGCAGATGGCCGCTTTGGCATGGCTTGTCAGTGAAATTAGCCCACATCAGAAATGTGCCATATCCTTCTACCCAAAACTGGCACTTTCCTGGCTGCCGCCCCCGTTGTTGGGTGACGGCCTGTCACTGACCAGAGTTCGGGGCGAGGCCTCTGTGCCGCCTCTCCGGTAGAGCCGGTGAGGAGCGACACCAGACCTGCTGCTACCTGCAGCCTACTGTGCTTCATCAGCAACTATTAGAAAGCAACCTGGGCCAAGGTGTGGGGGCGAGTTCATGGGACTCACACAGGTGTACAGTCCATGAGAAGTCAGTGAATTGTAACGAGAACTCAGCAGACGCCATGTGGGCTGTTGACTTTAGTGCTCTCACAATTTGGGCTTTTTTATATTTATTTTCTTTCTTTTTTTACATTCTACAGGCAGTTTAGAAAATAGCTCCAGGAGGAAGTGATGCATTCATGCACATTCATACCTGTGAAGTGATAGGCCTCAACATTGTTGAAAGCACACACACAGACATACACTCACCCACACACACACAGAATAAATCTGTAGGCGAAGATTTATCTTCAGCTCACCTGCGCTGTCTACAGGAGCTTCCACTGTCCATGCGGCCATCTCTCTTCCCCTTACTCGTGGGCTCTCCGGAGTCCCCACACAGATGAGGGATAATAACCAAAGGGAGTCTGTGCATTCGCTCATACATCCACAACCTGCTGAGAATGACATTTATATTCCCCTCTGATGGCTCAACTGCATGAAGCAATATCAGCCGTAGATTTTTACTATTTTAGTGAGCACTACTGAGTCCCAACACAACTTCCTCAGAGTATAGGGTTAAAGTGGAGCAGAACATCCAGCCTTGCACAATAAAGCGTGCAGGTATCTATTTTGTTTTCCAACAATAGAGTAGGTGTTTATTGACCTTTAGGGATTGTTTTTTGTTTTGTCCGACACTATGCCGATAGTGTACTACTGTAGCGGCAACAATGCAAAAAAAATCTATTCAATGTTGCAATGCTGGAGATCGTCATGACTTTCCTGGGACTTTGAGATGGTCCGGATATTTTTCAACCAACAGGAAGGAATACATGACTTTACCATGTGTGTATCATGACTTTATCATGGCTATCATTTATCATTTTTCATTGCATTATAATACACTTAAATGTAAGCTTGGGTAAAACATAGCTATGTGGACAAACACCTTCCCCTAAGCATCAAGAGCACAGTTTTTGCCACACGTCTCTGCACAGAACAGCCTTTATTTGATTTCTCATTGATAGAACTGGTAGCCCAAACATCATCCGGCTCTTAAACAGGACTGGCCCTGAACAGACTGAATGTGTGAAAGAGCTCTAGGTCAGTCAGAGGGCATGTTTACCAGAGCCCAGCTACATCTATGTTTTGATATATTAGAATAAAATGGTTTGTTTCACTTCATTCTGAATGTGAAGACATCTGGATCATGTTATCATGTTATTTTTTTCCATTAGACTGAATATCAGTTTAAAGGCTTGTTTGGAAGAATCACAAGTGTGTTGTAATGGAAATGTTCTTATCTGAGTGAAAAGCGAAACTTCTACAAGGTAATTTCTAAGGTGATCAGTAACACGCATACAACCATCTCCAATAAATCAAGCTAGAGTAATTTTTCATCAAGTGATAGACAGCATCTTCTCTCCCCCACTGATGTGCCTGCACTGAGTTATATATGTGCTTCCATTTGAATGTCGTTCACATCAGACTTGAACTAGGGGCAGCTGAACGCATCATCAATCTACACCTTGTATTTGCCGTTGCATTAGTAGGTCGGAGTGACATTTAAGTCCTACAAGTGTTTCCGCTGGCCTTTTGTTACCTACTTACATTTAACTGATGCATGATTCAGGCAGTGGCTGGCAAGTGTTTAATTCTTGAGTGAATAGGACATCAATTTTTTTTTAAATGTCTGTTTTTTGTGCACATTCAGGACATTTGTATTGACATTTAGGAACTATACAGAAAATTAAATTGACATATTTACAAATGTCCAGTTTTGAGAATATGCTAAATGGATGGATTAAACTGAAAATGTGCCAGCATTGAGATTTGGTAAAGATTGTGTTTTGTTCTATTCTAGTCATTCAACTTAAAATCTGAACTTAAATTCGTACATACACACACATATCTGCATGCATCCGTCTCTTCCCCTGTGTACACACACACACACACACTTTCATAAACACATGCACTACACAGCCAAATAAAGAGACAAAGACATTAAAAGGGAGGCCCTTAAGCCTAAGAAGATGTATTTTGCAGAGTGTACGCACCAGTGCCAATAGTGTTTTTTCACATTTTGATTAACTGCTTTAATCAATCACTATCCTGGCCTGTTTATTAATCACTTTATCAAGCAGTTGATGCATTGCTGCTTTTAATGGACTCCATTTATTTTGATTTCTTCCCTCTTCGTCTTATCAGGGAGCACTCCCAATCTGGGCGCAGATAAAGAGAGCGAGGGAGCGAGGGAGCGAGGCTGGGGCTGGGGCTCGGGCCTGGCCACGGAGTCCAGCATCGGGGGCCGCCAGCGCTCACCGGCAGCCCACTTCCCTTAACTTCATTACCATCTCTGCGCGCGGACTTAACCAATTTATTAGTGGCGGTGTGCACCCTGAGCAAGTGGTGGGTAAACCACACAGCACAGCTCTGATAAATAGAGAGCCCATTCGTTTGCCTTCTCACCTGACATGGCGGTGATATACGATCCTAATAAGATTAATATCCCCCCACCCAGTCTCGGGACCCTCCCCTTGCCCAATAGGCCGCCTGTAATGTTCCTCCTCAGTGCATCCAGTCTGTTGCTCCAATCATGTGTTCAGAAGAAGCGTCTTTGAATTATGTCTTTGGCTCTGAGATTATTTATACAATTAATGGTATATGGGTGAGTGTATGAGAGGTATGTCTTTTTTTTTGGTGAGGTAAAGAAGAAAAAAAACATTCAAATGGCTAGTGAGTATTAAAAGGAGGAATTTGGAAAGTGCTTATGAGCCACTAAAGGCTGGCTTATAGGAAGGCCATTAGGAGGAGCTGAAACACACTCAGTCTTTGTTCCACCTGGAGTATAAACTCTATTGCCTCTCTTTAAACAAAAATTTCAACACCGTTTTCTCATGTGAAAGCGCCCCTAACAATTTTGAGGTGCCAGTTCTTTTTTCCCTTTCGTGTATAGCTTGGGTATATTTTTTGAAGTAGTCCTTGAACTTGCCATGTTCTGGTCAGGAATGGCCATAATTAGCAAACAATCCATCCCCCTTTTAGCCTGACTACCCTCCACCACCCCCAGACCTCCTCCACCCTCCCGTGTTCCATCCAGATTTTCACCCTGTCTGCCTGGGCCCTCTCCTTCTCCTCACCGTCCTGTTCTGTGCTAAAAAGCTATTGTCTGTGTTATCTGAGCCCTGTCCTCTCTCTATGTCTGTCTGTTTCTCTTTCTCTCTCTCTCTTTCTCTTTCTAATTCTCTCTCTCCCTTCTTCTCTGCAGGCATCAATGAAAAAAAAAATGGAAAAGTGCACAGGTTGGAACACTGAATAGAAAATTGCACTTAAGTGGCCTTTTCTAGCCCATCAGGCCTCCCCCCACCCCCTTCTCCCTCTCTCCCCCTGCTCTCCATAAGGAGGGCTGCTGGCTGGGGCTGCGAGGGGTAGCCAGGGGGGCAGAGGCAAACTTGAAAGCAGCCATACATTTGCAGCACTCTCGAAAAACAAGCGTTTCACACCTGAAGCCTTTCACGCGGGGGCCACGCCGCGTCCCCTTCAAGGCATTTAATTGGCTATTGCTTCAGAGCTCGTTGAGCAGAGCCCATTATGGGAAGGCGACAGGCAGCCAAGTATGTCGAATGAAAAGAGTCCTTCTTCCAGATGGGCCCAATGGCATTCAAAAGTGCCAGATCACTTCTTGCTGTTGACTGACAGAGAAGAGTTGTGGTTTATGTGGAGATACAACCTCCTTTCTCGACTTTTCCAAGAAGAAAAGAGAAAGAAGTAAATACATATGAGAGAAATTGCATTTATAGTTTGTAAAGTTATTGTATTATATTGTTATTATTATTGCTTTTAATATTATTTTCAATCATTATTGTTATTTTTATTGTTCCTATTTACAAATGTATTATTTAAATGCTATGACATAATATGTTGTTTTTGAAAATGTCTCTATTTTCTATTTGGACAGAGGCTGAATTTGTCATTTTTGTGATATTGGCACTTCCTGTCACATAAAGGAACAACAGTATAGAACAGTATAGAATAGAATAGAATATATTAGATTAGAATAGAAAAGAAAAAAATGACTTTATGAATAGCTATAACTCTGCAGTGTGAACACTAACTCTCAGAGTAGCCCATGTCATAGAGACCCACACTGGTACAGTGAATGTGAGCTCCACTGCTGAACGAATATAAATTTATAAATATATATATATATAAAATATGAAAAAAGGAAAAAGACAAACCTTAAAGCCACATGAAACATTTAATTATGTCACCTCTGTAATGATAATTATGTCCTGGTCTTTTATTTAACAGAAATGGAGAGACGAAGAAGAGAGCTGTAATCATAGCTCGGGGATGAGCTGTGCTACTTTAGCCAGGCTGCCCTACCTCTCAGATAGGCCTCTTTTTTCCCTTCTCCTGGGCCATCTGTTTCCCTTCGTTTCCCCATACTTGCCTCAGGCGTGGTGTGCCTCCGATGGCACTGCTTTATGGGGGCCGTGCTGACTCCGGCTGGCCGTGGGGAGGTAGGTGCTAGCTGCTCCCTGGTCGCTCTCCGAGAGAGGGAGAGGGGCCCACACGCTGGGATGTGCGCAGACTCCTGGGAAATCTGCTCTGCAAACTGATTACATTCGGGAGCCAAACTGGCAGGGGCTTTTTAAGAAAGTGAAGAGAGGTGGGGAACAGAACTTTAAAATAGACATACGCTCAGCATTTTTTCGCGAGAGAGATGGGGAGCAGTATTTTAAAATAAACATACGTTTAGCGTTTTAAACTCCGTAAACAGACAACCCAAGTGCTCTTAAAAATGCTGGAAATAAAAGGTTGTTATTTTTTAAACGAATGACTTGAGTATTAAAGTGAACCATCATTTGGACCTCTTAGATGGTGGTTTGTTTTCAAATTGGAAAAATACACAATAGCCACGGTAGATTTGCAGGGTGAGTTGTCGTCTCACCAAACCCACCAGACGTAAAGTCATAAGGAAAAAGCAGCGTGTCTTAAAAGACTTGCGAGGCACGCCAGGTGTATTGGTCCATTTCTTCTCAGAAATGTGAGCTGGGGGTCCCAAACCGCCACCCCCCTCCCCATTTAGGAACATGTGACAGCAAAGATCTAATTATTCTGTCTGTGTTTCCCCCACCTGCCAGTCACACTTTTGGGGAGTGAAGCTTAAAACAAGTTTATCTCACAAATGACCTGCTATATTTATATTAACACCTCAGCTGGCTGCACAGACGGGCCCCGGAGGAGAGCTATCCATTAGACAGAGCTCCCCCTCGACATGTGCTCACCAGGCACGTTTCAGACCAGTCAGACAGAACTAGCTCCAATTTTAATGCTGTTTTTTTGTTTGCAGACAACACACCACAAGTTCCATTTGAATTAATGTGTTTGGTATTCATTTTCTCTATAACGTTTTTTTTTTTAAGTATCTAATATACTGTGTTTAGAATCAACAAAAAATAAAGTGTTGGGAGCCCACACACACGGCCCAATCTGTCCAATAAAACTGCTTGTGTTTGGATCAAAGTTTTGTTCCCGACTCTATTCTTGGGTAAATGCTTGTTATATACATTCCCAGTAAGTCGGTGCTCCTTGATTTGCACACCTTTTGACTCTGAAAATGTTCAAACTCGTTAAACTCTATAAACCCCTCGCCAAGCATTAAATAGGCACAAATCCACATCAGCGCATGGAGGCTGAATTACTCCCCTGGCAAACATTTCCCTCCTGATTCCCTTCTAAACCCAGCATTGCTTTTCAGTCTGGAAATGGACAGCATTTATAAAGGGATTGAAATGATGGGCAGGGATCTAATCATTGGTCATGGCAACAGGGCCAGTGGGCTGCTGCTGCTTCTAGAAGCATCCGTCATTGACATGGGGTAACACGATATCAGACGCGGAACAGAGCGACGTCTGGGTCCTCTGGTGTCGCGCCGCATCTTCTCAGGCCCCCATCCTTCCGCAGGGCAGACTGGAATTGTGGTCAGGGAGTTGAACTTGTGACAAGGAGGTTGCAGATTCAAAAACTCCCAAGTGGGATGTTCAGCGAGGTACTTAACCTGCATGGCTTCAATAAACATCCAGCTGAATAAATATACGGGATGTAAAATGTCAGTCTCGGCAGGCGGGCAGCGGAAAACGACCAAGGGGAGGAATAAAAAAAAAAAGTTTGCCCGTCATTCTTTAGCTAAATCATGTCTCGCCACGCAATCGCACAGACGGTTAGCTGAGGGTGTCCGAGACCGGAACCGAGTCGTTTGTAGGTAGCCACGGTTAAAAGATAGCGTTTCACACGGAAGACAGCAAAAAAACACTGGGAAGGGCATGATTGAGTGTGACCTTCAGAAAGCATGGAGCAGCAAGCAGCTCATTTGATATGAAAACAAAAGGGGGTGGTGGTGGCGGTAGCGCCAGTGTGGCTAGGCGACAGAAAATGTCGGCCTGCCTGCGCGCAAGCGTGTGTGTGTGTGTGTGTGCGCTGAGGCCATCTCTCCAGTGTGAGACTCAGGGACCTGTGTCTGCTCTGATGTTGGCACCTCTGCGCTCCTGTTCCTGTTCCAGGTTCTGAGCACGGGCGGAGGAAAAAAAAAATCAATAACCCAGCAAGACGGCCGGCCTCAGTGGATTTCACTTCAGATTACGTATTGGGCAAATAGAGAGTGGAGGAGGGAAGGGAAAAAAACACAATGGCTAGATTGGATTAGAACGTTATTATCAAAATCCCAATTGATTAGCCGAGTGTGAAAATAAATGGTAATCCTACCTGAACGTTAAAAAAAGGCCACTGGCCAACTCTCCCTCTCTCTCTTTGGCTTTCTCTCTACCTCTATAATGGGCAACAGTGTTACATTAAGCACAGGGGGAGAGAGGGGCACTGGCTTAAGTGATCTGGCAGGCAGTGAGATGCCCTCCCTGTCAGAATCGATCAGTCCTGCTGAAATTAAGACCCGGTAAGTAAACTGCACTTAATGTAGTGTTTTATCCCTCATCTCCTCGCACATCGAGAGCACCGCTGCCCTGAACAACCCCACCTCTTCCCCACCCCGTCAACCCCCCACTGCCCCTTTCTCCCAGCCCCTCTCAGAGCAGGGATAGAGGGAGAGAGAGGGATAAAGAGAGAGAGAGAGAGAGGGGGATCTCAGAGGGAAAGAGAAGGCCAGGCCAGGGCCAGTCAGCAACCGCACCCTTTCCCTCTCAGCCCCTGCCACGCCTCTGACACTCATCGCTAAAATACAAACAGCCCAGTGTCCACCCTCCCCTCCTTTCCCCTCCCTTCATGGCCCCAGCCGCTCTCTCTTTCTACACACACACACACACACACACACACACACACACACAACAGAGAGGAAAAGAATGAACGCTGCACTGTGTTTCTGTTCTACTCATTTTTTCCCCCTCATCCCTACTCAAAAAAAATGGTGAGTAGCAAACCCTGCGCACTCTCTCTCTTTCTCTCGCTCTCTCTTTGAGAGGCCGATGTGCTGTTCATCTGGACTCTCTCTCCGGTAGGTCCAAGGTTGGTGTCCATAAATGTTAAAAGGGTTCCTAAAAAAGGGGCTAGAACAACATTGCACAGCCTCACATCCCCATCGCTGCCTCTATCTGGCCACTGGAAAATAATCTGCTTACATCATTAAGCTAAGTTTGCTGAAACTAATTACCAGATGTTGTGCTCCTTTTTTTCTTGCTGCCTTTCTTTCTTTGTTTGTGTATGTGTGTGTGTGTGTGTGTGTGTGTGAGTGTATGAGTGTGTGTCTGTGTGCACGTTTGCGTGCCAAAAGACTCACCGCCATTCTCCTTCGCTAGTGCCCTCCTCCTTCACTGGAACTTCTACACAATAAAGCCATTTGCAAATAACAACAATTGAAAAAAAAGAGTGAGAGAACTCCTCTGCTATTCACAAGCCTCATCTCATGCTGTTCAACTCTTTCTCTTTTTTTCACATGGTGCAGTCATGTGCAGCCAGGCTAATAACCTGAACTGAGAAAGGAAAATACCTGGAAAAAAGTAGAATAGACTAGCACAATTGGGGTCGCATATGCACTTGGTGGGATTTTAAAAGGGCGGCTTTGTCATATCACATCATTACCCATTTAAGGGTGGAGTAATGAACATATATATATAAATATATATGTATTAGATATACATATATACTTGTGCTTATGATGCAACTCTGTGATGCTAGGCTTACAGACATACATTTTATTTTCACTGTTCCATTTCCATTAATGGAGAAACATACATTTCTTTGAAAAATAATACATTTTAGGGTTGACAAATACAAAGGAAAATAATTATATTTTAATTAAATGAGGACAGATTTTTAAAAACAAGTCTAGTGATATTCTTGCCTAACTTCACTTACCTTTTTAGAACTTTTCTTTTCTTTTCTTTTTGATAACAAAATGTCACCTTAAGAAAGGTATATGTGGAATTGGAATGAAAAATGCCATATTGTTCTACCTATATGAGAAATTAGATTATTATTATTAGCATTTTTATTGTTGATGTTATTATGATTACAATTAATACTACTAATAATAATACTAATGTCTGTAATAATGTCAGTGTACATTCATATATACATTACAAATAACCATATACATTTGTTAGAGAAAATAAATTAAAACTTTTGAGAAATAAAATTAAAGTTATTCTCTCTATTAATATGATTTATAGAGATTATTCAAATGAGCGTTTTTGTAAAAACTATTTTCATAAAGTCAAATCTCTAAGCAATGTAGGCTTTCCTACATATGTGAATCAGCAGCCTATACAGCGTACATACATTTACTTACGGCAAAACATTAAATATGTGCGTTGCATTTCTGTATTTTGACATTTATTTTAGCCTATTTTATTATATTATATTTGTATGCACTGAGGGATACATTGGACACGTTTGTTAAAATGTATAGCCTTTTACTGCAGTCATATACCGTTCTTGTTCGCTCTTTCTTTCTCTGCAAACACGAAATGTTATTTTCTCCATAGGTAAAGAAAGAAAATAAATAAAAACATGGGCATGCAGTCTGTTAGCATCTGTTTTCTACTCTCTACTCTTATCAACGTGCCGGCAGCGTTTGTGATTCATAGCAGTCATTTAAGTGATAATACACTCATTCCCAGCGCTAACACACACACTCCCCCTGGTTATCTGCAAAGCGGACTCGGCGCTACGCTGCGCGCCCAACAGGAGCGAGGCATTCAAGATGCTAGTGATTGATAAATTGACAGGTTAATTTTCAGACGGATAATAAGAGTAAGACCTTGAAGACAGGAGAAGTCGGAGGCACTTTGCTCTACCTTGGGTGCAGTGCCATCTATCTCTGGCTTGTAGTACCGCAGGGGACAGAGGAACAGGTACAGTTGTAGCCTTACGCAACTGCATGTCAGGCCAAGGTCCACTGCAATGACATTTTTACTGATAACGTGTTACCAACATGTAGTTAGGGTCACAATTCCAATTATGTATTATTTATCACAATGCGCTGCCTTAATGGGTTAATAAATCAATTTGAAATTAAAATAAATTATTTAATTTCAGTAGTTCCATGACCTGTGGAAGCGACAAAATAACGACTGGAAAACATTTATGCTAAAGGTTATCCTTTGTGGGAACCACTGTTTTGAACGACACTGTTGACAGCAAATATCTAGGTTAAAGATGTGTACTACGGTCCATATTCTTCATACGCACACGTTTTATAATAAAGAAAAAGAATACAACTGAGAAAGCAATTCAAGGGCCACCTACGCAGAAGGCATTGTTGGTCAGTAGACACAATAGCTATAAAAAGGCTATTTATATTGGCTACTTGTAATAGAAATTGTATTGTTTCGGTATTTATTCCGGGAATAAGGACGAAAACATCGAATCTATTTGTATCTGCCATTTTAGGCATCTTCCAATATCGCGGCCCATTTTGACATAGACGTTTGGGAGAATAATAAAATCACCAATGTTATTAAATAAACAAGCCGTATTAAATGAATATGCAAAATGAATACGGTTTCACTCTTCCGTATCTGTTGTCTTTGGAATGTATGACATACATTTCCAAAATAGATTTTCCAAAGTGTCAAAGTAGAGGGGCAATGCGTTTTCATACATTTTAGACTATATTAAAAGGCAGCCGAAGTTAAATACCGAATAGGGCCTACTGAAATTGTTAGAAAGTCATTCAAAACTAGAAATAATAGTAACCTATGGGCCGTACGTTTTTTTTTTCGTACAAGGTGTAATTAGCACACACCTACTTGTAGGCTACATTTTAACAAACTAGGCAGGACTCCAACGTTGAGCTTAATTAGGGGACAAATTCTTGGATTGGAGGAAAAGGTTTTGCGAGGGGTTAGAAAGGTGTCCGAATGTGACACACGTGTTTCTCCTGCTTGTCAGAGCAATGTGCCGAGTCTGCAAGGCTTCCTAATTAACTCAACCTAAGCCGCCTGTCATGAATCAGCATAGAGCAACTTCATACTAAAGCAGTGAAGTTATTAGCTTCTCAAACTGGTGTATGTTAATGCATAGACATAATTGAGAAGAAAATACATACTGATGCGCAGCCACAGTTATTGGCGAGTTCGTCTTTCTCTGTCTAAACTCATCAAAGGCCTTTGTCAGTCATCGGAATATGTCGCCCTTGAACATTGAGTCTTCCCACAAACTTTTGTAAACTTATCCATATTTGAAAACTGCCTAAGTCATGGATGCATCATTATGTGATGAAAAAAAAGTTAAAAAAGTGGGCTCAAAAGACAAAATAAGAAAGTTATTCAAAGTTGAAAATACCTAAGTGACATAACAAACAGCACTGAATAGTTGCAGTGTAAGCAGCCAAGTTTATGATACTTGAGAATGAATGTGTGACTAAAAGAAAGCTGTAATTGGGGCGTGGAGAACAGTACTTAAAAGGCAACCCAATCTGACCCAATTAGTGTATTTCTCTGGAGCTTGTCTGTTGTACAGCTCCCAAGACCCTGATCCCTTCTGGGTTTCTGTGAATTGAATTTGCTGGCTCCTAGATCCCTCTGCCTATCTCCCAACAGTGAATTTGTTGGCTGGGAAACTCCGGTTCTAAGTTCACCACTCTGAACCCGCTGGCTCCTTTGCTATGCTGTAAATCTGTCAGCTTTGTGATCAAGGAGAATGTTTCAGAGGCAGGTTACAAAGCGTGTTTCTTCAATTATTTACCAAAAACCTATTTGAATGAGCCTTAAAGGAGAGTACATCAACTTTCACTGTGTGAGTTGCATCTGATTTATTATCGACTTGTTTGTAACAAGTTTGAAACAGGAGCTCTTATGAACCACAGACAGTCTGTCAGGGCAACTGTTTGTGCACAGCTGATTGTTAATTATCTCCCTATCTTCAAAAGGACATATGTTAATCAATGTGGCAAACAGAAATACCTGAAAAATGAAAATGTTTTGATTTCATCCATTTCAGTACCTCACTTGAGTTGGCTTAAACGGCAGACTTGATCAGAATTGAACTGGATAACAGAGAGAGAGGGAGAGACGGAAACAGATACAGAGAGAGAGAGAGAGAACGAGAGAAACCCAGTTCATTAGCTTCTCTCACATCAAGGTACCACTTTAATTGTCCTTTGTTTTGGTTGTCTGCCTTGCCTGGAACCATCCTTGCATACCCAAAGGGGAAATACAGACAGCAGAGCAATTTGGCATGATTACAAAGCACAGCTACCTGGGTAGCTCCTGTGTTCAGACAGCGCCTGGCCCTGTCTGTGAGGAACAGGGTGTGCTGAGCGTGACAATGGAAGCTAAGAGGATCCCTCGAGTGGAAGACTCTCCAGAGTCATAGCCAAGACAGAGCATGCAAACTTTCCTCCCTTTCACCAAATTGCTTTTATTCTCCCTGATAATGATTAAAAAAAACCTCCCAGGAACACCTCTGATTCCTCTCGGTGATGACTGGAAACCTATTGAGGATATGCTGGGTTGGACACAAGCTGTCGCCCTCATTATTGTGTCCCCTCTGCACATTGCCTGTGCAAGCACTGATAACTTTGCCTTATAGTATATACTTTTCTTCTGATTCTGAAGCCAACTGTGAGTGCATATCCCGGTTAGATATTATGGAACCTGGATACATACTGAGGTCCCGTTCATGGTACTTCGTATAAGCAGTCTTGAGTTAATATGACATTTTAGTGGTGATGACTGCCAGTGAAATCAAGAGATCTGCCACCCTGTTAATGCGCTGTGTTTTAAATAGCTGGCTTTAAAGGCTGGTACTCCTATTTTCTCTCATTAAAAGTCAGTGAAAGGGAGAGCACGTAGTCTCAATCTGTGACAGCCCTGTAATTCTGCCATACTGCGCGCCTGATGTTGAAGACACCTATAAGAAGATGAGGGCCCACTTCAGCATAATGCAGCCGGAAATTTTTACTTTTTTTACATCCGCAAAGTGCCACAGAAGAACAATCCCAGTCAAGCTCTTCTGATTAGTCATCTTCTATCATCTGATTCTTAATAAAATAGCCATCTTGAGAAGCAGTATGCCTACAAGACACACTGAACAACCCAATTATCATAAGTGTAATCCCAAAGCGAAAGAGAGAGGAGAAAATATTATACCATGACAGCACTTCTTTAAAACTTTAAATGCACCACTTCAAAACACTGTCTTTATTTGTGTTCTACATTTAGGACTTGCAACTCTTTTCTAGTTGTCAAAAGTCATATATCATTTTTCCTTCAACTGAAGCAGATATCTGTGAGATCTATCTATCTTGTTTGCTATCCTGTTTGCATCTAATTATGGGCCGAACTGACATACAAGCATTAGTGTCTTTGCCATCTGCAATCTCATCGCTCATTCTGCATGACAATAAAATAAAGGTTTTGCAGCAGGCACGTAACGGTGCTTATTTCAAATGCAAAAAAAGGAAAGAAAAGAAAATCTAGCACTTTGACAATAGCAAACAAAAATGTTCACAACTCGGGTGACGAGAGGGAGGAGTGAGATAAATCTATTGAAGATGAGTGCTAACAGGAGTTGCCTAAAGACCCATTATATTGGTGTTAATTCTCTTGTTCATGATGAGCAGCATGCTATCACCTGGGGTGCCACGCTGTTCCCATTCATGTGGCCAGCACCCGAAAGTCTGATGGACAGACAGCATAACAACAGGAGCCATTGATGATGTGCTGGTAAAGGAAAAGGGACAGAGGACACACATCTTTAGGGAATTCATCTCGCCCGTCCCTTCCAAAGCACCCAGCAGCTAGATCCTGTGTCACTTCGAGGGCAGGGCTTGGCTCTCCCTTGATTTGTCTTTGAAAGCTAAATGGTTAATTGTGCTCGGTGAAAAGAAGAGTTCAAGTAAACGTTCTGGGGCTGAAGAATATGGACAGAAGAGGAGGGGTCTCTTTAGAAAGAGTCAGGCTTGGAAAATGAAAAAAAAAAAAAAAAACATGAAAAGCTACAAGAAAAAAAAAATAATCAGGAGGGAATAATAAAATTAGGGACGGGGGAAGGAGAGCGAGAGAAAGCAAGAGGACGTGGAGCTTGAAGCACTGACCCTTATCGTCCGCAGTGAAAAGCAGGAGATTAGAAAGTGTTTCATGCTAATTTCCATGGAGATTTCTGTAATTTCTCAAAAATGGCCTCTCCCAGCTTTGATTCGCCTGTCCCGTGTGGGCCCCCCTGCCGCCGGCGTTGGGGTGGTCTGCCCTGTCACGTCACGCCAGCACTCTTGTGGGCCCCAAGATGGCCCCTCGCTGCGCCCAGGCGTCTTGAGATTACTGGAGCGGCGCTGACGTCTCTATCAGCTCCAGCCACCACCATGCCACCAGCCAACCACCCTATACAAACACACACACACACACACACACACACACACACACACACACACAGACACCTACAAACACAATCACTCACTCACCCACATACTCTTTCTTTCACACACACACACACACACATACACTCACTCACACATCCCTCCACCCCCCTGCACACACACACACACACACCCACACCCCCACCCCCACCCCTGCCACAAACTCCATTCTCTCAGGCCTGTCAGTTGATGGCTTCATCACTTTGCTTTGCTCCGTGCCCCTCTAGTCTGGTCTACCCCCACACCCCCTCAGCCACCAAACCCCAGCCCTAACCCTAACCTCAACCCCACCACAACTTCAACCCCCCATGCCCATCATCTCCGCCCTCCCAGATGCAGCTTCCCCCACCAACAGCCTCACACCAACATCCACCCCCCAAACAGCACCCCCCCCCCCCCCCCCCCCCCCCATCTTACTGCAGAGAGAGTTTCACCTTTTGCTGTGGTGCTGTCTTCCCCTCCTCAGACACAGCCTCGGCTTCTGCCTGCCACATCAAAGGAGAGCCAGGGGTCAGGGAGCCACAGGCGTGGAATATAAATGCAGCCAGCAGTGAGGCAGTATGGGAAATCAATCCTCTAAAGATAGCTCCATCTACCTCGTGAACCCATCATCATCCTCCATCACACACACATACACACACATTCACACACCAAACAATCCTCCAGGAAGCTGCTGCCGCTTCTCTGCAACATGGCAACGTGCATGAAATTACATTTATTGTTCGGCATAGTCAGTCGTTGTTGCTCCCTCGCACCAGTCCACCAAAGAGGGATGGCTGTTTGATGGGACGCTGAATGGGATTCGACAAAATTTGTTATTCTCAGCGTTATGGAAAAGGGGTAGAGAGCGTTAAAGCCTCATGGGTTCCTTTCCTGCGAAATAATCAAAGCACATATTTGTGTTGCGGAAGACAGGTCGCCTTTTTTTTCCTACAGGCGTGTAAAATATGTGACAACAGTGTTTAAATAGCCTTAAAAAGCAGACACACAACACCCAGTATCGCATGGGAGGAGGCTCAGAGGGAGGAACGCCGTTCAACAAACGCGGCCAGAAAAGAACTTTTTTTATTTTATTAAGCCAGTGCAGGCTTGAATCTCACATCATGGGGGACGGGGGGGAGGGGGGATGTCTTGTGTTGTTCTCGGAATTCTGGTAAAAAAAAAATGTCTGACAGTTTATTGAGCAAAACAGTGCAGCAGAAATATGTAAACACCCTTTGTTGGAAGCCCACTGCTGAGCTCCTCTGCCAGCGGAGAGTAGTCACGCTTCCCGCTGTATGTCAATATCATGCTCTACTTTGATTTAAACATCTGTGGAATACGCTTGTATCTTTTACCAGGGAGATTGTCTCCTTGGATATCAGTGATAACAGTCCATGTAGTATTTCTTTCTTTCTTTTTTCTTTCCATGGGAGATGGTTATACAACCCACCACGTTACAGTGATAACATCCCAAAATGAGATAAAGCACAGAGAGAGAGGGAGAGAGAGAGGGAGAGAGAGCGAGAGGGGAAAAAGCCCAGCTCTCATTGGCAAAGTCCCTTAACTCCAGAGAGCTGAATGATTCTTGAAATAAAGAGAATATGGCTTTCACTTGTTGCCAGACATCCTTGTTTTGGGGGGATGGATATGATGGCACCATGCGGAGACTATTGGCTGCAGTTGCTCGGCGTTAGCATCAGATAAACACGCTGCCGGAAGATGTCAACGTCTCCATTAATGCGTGGCCTGCCACACAGGCTGTGCTTGAGTGACACTGGGTTTTGTGGAGTGTGACGGGGGGTTGTAAATGTTAACTCTCGCTGGCTGCCTCTCCGGGCCTGGCAGCCACAAAAGGCAGTCGACACCTGGGAACGTACGTACAGGGGCCCCCAAAGACACAAACCCTAAGTGAACATGGACAGATGTTGTCCCTCTGCTCTCTCTCAAAACCATACACAGTCACTGAATGTAAAGATCACTGGGGCGGTGGGAGAGGAGGGGGGGGGGGGGAGTAGGGGGGTTAGAGAGGCATTTTTTTGTAAATACTTGGTTAATCACATGTCAAAGGACAAGGAAGGGATTTAAGAACAGGCTCTGAACACATTGCTCAAAATTTGGGTCTTTTCTACTTCATTTTTTTTACAGATAAAAAAATGACCATTCC
Source organism: Sprattus sprattus (assembly GCF_963457725.1). NCBI lineage: Eukaryota > Metazoa > Chordata > Actinopteri > Clupeiformes > Clupeidae > Sprattus > Sprattus sprattus. Next base: position 21,471,586 of record NC_137926.1, read on the forward strand.
TAGGCTTTGAGTGAAATCCATTGAGAATGTCTGAATTTTTAGGGCTGCATGTGGATATTTTTCAAAGGATGTTTTAGGACATTAGCGATAAGGGATGCTTAAAACCTGTGCTCAGTTATCACTCTCCGGCACCCTGCTCAGAGAAGATTATCCTGCTCCCGCGGTGTGGCTATCCACCACGGCTCTTCACAACTACCCAGAAACCACAATATAAAAGCTGTGCATTCAGCACAAAATGTAATGCACTTAAAGGATGCCACAAGTGCGCACAGCCAGAAGCACAATAGGCAGGATATGGGTTTTTCCACGCTTTCACAAAGTGGACAGAGGGAGTTCTTTCCCAGTTGGAAAAGGAGCCATGGTGTCTAGAGATGAGAGTTTTTAAGTGCAGTAAAGGCATTTTTTCCCTAAATTAAATCTTGGCTGAACTCTGACCCATTGGATAAATATATACATAAGAAAGAGGGAATGAAAGAAAGAATGAAACTATCAAACAAAGAGAGTCAAAGAAAAAATGGGCGACGAAAGAGCAAAATATCACAAAAGAAAGAGGGAAAGGGAAAAAGTAACTGTGACGATGGTTAATCTGACATCGTATCTATCGGCTCAGTCATGTGGTTCTGCTTGTCAGAAGTAAAAACAGATCCTAATTCCTTCATGTTTACGATGCGTTCTGTGACCTGTAAATAAAAAAAGAGTGTGATGTAAATATGACATGTTTATGATCTTGTTTAGTTCATTGCACAGTTCATTAAAGGATGCAAATGTGCAGTATATTACCCACAACAACTGGCCTTAGGACACAGAGGTCATGGACCAGTTACCTATACTGCATGCATGGGCAGCAATCTGTTTAAGTTCCTTTTAATCTCAGTCACAATCTTCTATCAGATCCGAGAGACGAGATCAGTCAGCATCGTCTGTTGTCAACGTCCCCCAGAATGGAGGAGTATCCTTAAATCATTTAAGTGTATTGCTAGTAGCATTTAGAGTCCCATAGATTGGCCAGTGTATGTATGGATATATGGATATACTGTGTTGTGCTCCTGTTGGTCCAGGGAGACTCATCAGTGCACAGAGCACTTGATAGAGAGGGGGGCATCAATGTGACTGACAAGGTGCCTAAACTGTCTGACTAGGAGCCTAAACCATTAACCCCCATTAACTTTTAAGGTTGCTTGTGTCTGTGTCTGTGTCTGTGTCTGTATCTGTGTCTGTGTCTGTGTCTGTGTCTGTGTCTGTGTCTGTGTCTGTGTCTGTGTCTGTGTCTGTGTATATCTGTGTGAGAGAAAGAGAGCAGGTCTAGATGACAGTTACTGTTTTTGTTTTATGTATAAAACGTCATGGACATCATACAGTACATAGTAAATCGAGATATTATTTTAGAATGGATAAGCCAATTTCACATTGAATGAATACAAAATGGATGCGCGTGGGCTCAAACAAACAATTGAGTCCGATCAGAATAAAGAGCTCACATTGAAAATGAGGTGAAAAAAATAAATAAAAAAGGCGAAGACTTGTCTGCAACTAATGCAAAAGTGCTAAAGTGCAATAACTGTAATCTATACCATGCCCAGAGCAGACCAGTCACAGCAGACACATTACATAACAGCACAGCAAGTCAGAAACCACTTTCAAAAAAGGGTTCTTCTATCGAAGCGAAATTGTGCTGTTATGTGTTTTGTCCCATATTTTCAAAATCTAAACAGCATGTGGATTTGTGACCGTTTCTCTTTTTGTCTTAAATCCCCTCGAACTACTGGTCTAAGATCCACTCTGCCCGATGATGGCAGGGCTGGCAATGTTAGCGTACTCACCCCCCAACCCCCCCTAATGCCCCTGTCCATTGATCTTTCCCGTAACTGCAGCCTCCTCAGAAACCCACACAATCTGGGCTGAGGAGTGCTCCTGGCCACCCCCCACTTCAAAGGTGCATATTTACTCTTAGAAATTTAGAGAGAGTGCAGCGGTGGAAGCATCCAGCAACCTCAATCGATAACGGGGCCGGGCCTCCTGACCCCCTCCCTACTGGATAATAAAGTGCTTCTCAGAGTCGGTGGTTTGCCTGCCTGTCTTCTGAGGTTGGCGCAAACCAGCACTTATGTCTGTTTCCTTTACCTCTTCTGGTAAATAGATTTTGTTGTTCTTTTTTTTTGTGGGGTCTTTTTTTCCATCGCCAACTTCAGGACAGTGCTAAGGCATGAAACTTCAGGGATGCAAGCTAGCGACTTGATTTTAGTTTCACTCAGAAATATGAATGGCTGAGAGCCTTTAAGAGTGTATGCTCATTGATATTGGCATGTACTATACTGGATATTCAGAGGTAGTAAATTATATGGTGAACAGAACTCAAGTGATGCTAATTTCTGACTGGAAGTCCAAATGCATTTTTAAAAACAAGGGTTTCGTATTCCATATTCTTCTCCAAAAATGGAAATCTCCAAAATTCACCTGGCATAAAAAGTGAAGGCTCGATTACAAATGTTAAGATTTTCATTGTTTCATATTATAGTTGAATAGCTCATCACAAATATTTTAATTACTCCCCTGAGGATCTTGAAATGTGTTTCATGTCTACTTTGTGAATCTTTTCTTCTTCCCATTTGAAACAGTTTCATGCTGCGATGTCTATTATGATGACTGTCTTTCAAACCCTCCTAAAACAAATGTGTATTAAGGCAGAGATTTGGGATTGGTCTTCTGCAGAAGCAAAACGACACAATCAAAATCTTTTGCAATTACGTGCTACAATATTGTAATTACTGACAATTAAAACGTATCCATTCCCACTCCTCTCCCTCTTGGCAACAATTAGAAAAATATATGTCAGCTGCATTTTTTTGCCAATCTTTTCACTTAAGACATAGGCCTCCGAGGTAGCACAGCGGGAAATTTATTTTTAGAGCAATGAGAATGCAATTCATCTCTGTGTAGATTGTAGTTATCTTGCACAGACCACAGAAAGTTTAAGTGACAAAATTAACCCACTGTGAGACTGCCGCGGTACGTGCACCTGGAGTGAAAGTGATCGCACACTTGTAAAAAAATGTCCTGCTGAATTTTAGCAGCGCAACTGAGACAGTAACATATTTTGTGTTACATAACAATAAAGACGAACTATGACACTTGTAACTGTCCAACATATTTTTGTATTCTTTTCAGATTGCCATCCTAAATCAAATACTAGGATTCCATACTCTTCAGTAATAGACAGCAAACATATAGTAATAGATTGTCTCAAATACATTTTGATTTATATAAAAGCACTATTTTCTCCCGGAGAGCATAGATCCAACAGGAGTAAAGTATACCCATGAGGCTTATTCTTTGTCAGCTCATACAGGAGGACCTGTTTTGAAAAGCTGCCTCACTTGAGAGCACAGTCTGTCAGGACAGCTCTCTAAGCCAGGCTGCCTCCTGTTGAGGGTTGTGTTTGGACAGTCGGCTCTCAGACTGAGCTGGGAGATGCATGGACTTGTCTCACCATCATTAATCCTGACCTGTTTACCTCTACTTCTCTCACAAGCAGTAACTCTGTCTCTTTCCCTTTATCTTTCTCTCTCTCTTTCCCTCACACACACACACACACACACACACACACACACTTTCTCTGTGTCTGTCTGACTGACTGACTCACTTACTTACTCTTTCTCGCTTTCTTTCCCCTCCATTCAATTCCCTTTATAACCCTTTTCTCCCTCTCCCTCTCTCTCTTCTGCCTCTCCAAGTCACTAACGTGTTGACAGCCGTTTGTTAATAGGTATCAGTTTGCAGTGAGCTGGATGAGAGGGTATGAGGTAATCACCATCACTGTAGGCCACCGAGGCAGAGCTCCCTCTCCACCCCCCACCATCCCCCACCCCCTTCGCTATGCTGGCAGGCACTTGCCATTGAGTGGCTGTCAGGCAGAAAGGGTGTGGGATGTGGGATCGGGCTTCCTGGGTCACGCTCGTTTCTCTCCCAAAAAAGAAAAAAAAGCAGGCAAAGCTAAAACCTTAAGTGGCATTTTAGCTATCTGTGCTGCCAGACGAGCTTCTATATGGCTGGCTAACAAGGAGACCACCGGCGCAGCCGTCAAACCCGTCCGCTCAGCTTCCACCGCAAACTGCCTGTTACTGTTACCATTAAATCCAACGAAACATCAAATTAACACTTTAACTCACAGTTAAACTAATGTAATGAACATGCACGTGTGTTGATTAGATACATGCCAGAGAGAGAGAGAGAGGGGGGAATGGGGGGTGGAAAAAGCTAGTGATGAAGTAAACAGCTGACATTTCTCACATGGGCTACAGTTGGTCTGCTTTCTTGCCTAGAGGTGCTAATCACTTCCATATGATCGAGATGGTCAAGTAAATCAGGTCTTCATGGTAGTTTTGGTAGCTGTCCCATTAGGCTGTGGTAAACCCAGCTGAAGCATATCTACATGAGGTTTGCACAATACAGAAAAGAAAAACAAAACAGCTCCTGATGCTCCTCTACTTGGTAGAGTGTCACTTGCCAAAGACAGATGACTAATTATGGGAGAAGTGTGACAGAAGTCATTGCTCTCATTACGAGGGAGACAGTTATAAGGGAGACAGTTCGGCACAGCACTGTGTCCTCCTCAAGCATGTGCTGTTCGCCAGCTTACTGCAGCTACTCAGAGGCTTGATGGCCGCTGTGGAGATGGATCTCAGTGCCGTGGAGGAACGCATTATTCTATGGGGGTGGGGGGTGGAGGGGGGGGGGGCAGTTGAGTAAGTTGTCCCGCGGCACAATGGGAGCCACTCTGTCATCATTGGCTCTTTTGGGGCAGTGACGGATGTGCTGCTGAATGGGTATTGGATTTGGTTAAACATGGTGAGTGAAAGATTTACAGCCGCTGGTCAGCGGGGTTTACAGAGGTCCTGCGACGCTTCAGTGGGTTGTTTTGTGCTGGACGCTGTGTAATGTTAATGCTCAGGAAAAGCGCTGAGCTGGTAATTGGCCCTGAAAACCCCAGGCAAAGGGTGACTTTGAAGCGAGAAAAGGCCATTTATTAGGGTGACATTTTGGACTTTTTCGTGAGCTGCTGGGGGTTGTTTGGTCTCATGCTATAAATTGATATTCATCTGCTTGCAATATGTTCGCTCCAATGAGGTACATTTAAAAATGTGGGGACTTTGTTCAATGGGCATCTAAGCCTGAAATTTTCTTTTTGTTGTTGTTACAGACCAACTTTGAAGAAAAGTACAACCACTAACTTCATTGTTTTTCAAGAACCGAGGTACTGAACCCTTCTGTTTGTTGTGAAGAAAAAAATGAAAAATACAAAAGAAATCCACCAGCCTCCTTAGGGGAAATGTACAGCATTCATGATTCTGCCGAGCACCATCCCAACGTTTTTTTCCCTCTTTTTTGATTTGTTTTTCAAATAACAATTATTCAGCATTAAGGCAAGTTCTTGCCATGGGTTCAATAAGCAAAGCCCTTCCAGTTCATGCCATGTTATTCAGAAACAAAACTAATTAGCAATCAAAATCTCATGTTGCTCTGCAAGGTTACCTCCCCAAACAAACAAACAAAAAAACACGACATACGAACAGCTAAAAGATGTGTAGATACCAACTGGTTTTCTGCGGAAATAAGTCACAGGCTCTCGTGACCTAGACCTGTAGTCCTTTGAGGAATACCCTAAAGTTCACAGCAACAAATGCACTCAATCACTAGGGGAGTTGCTGTACCTCTCAGCTGGCCAATTACTGGTTTGAAAGCCTGGGGCATCGCGAAAACTTTGACACTTGGAAATAAAGACCAATCTGAGAGGGAAGCGTTGCGGCTATTAAAGTCTTTATAATTCCATAAATCGCAAGTGATTTGTTTTGGCCCGTGGCTCGTTCGGATGCATCCGCACTTCTATTCCAGAAGTCGGGAGGTCGCTGCGATTGAGGAAAGCTGGCTTATTTTTACAACAGAGCCTGAAAGAAATGCTATGTCTCTTTTTCCATGCGGGGTTGCTTGGAACAGTCAAAGGTCTCCTCTGTGTCATAATTGCCTGAAGTGAGTGAGCAAAGGCCCTGGACTGCTGTTGGTGGTGGGAGCCTTTCATCGTGGCGTCGAAGTCAGCGCTTCCTTTACCAGATCGCTCCCCACTGAGACTAGCGCTTTGTGTTGTTTATGTAATAAAGCTCTTTGAACAAAACAGAAACCACAAACTCCTCTTTTTTGCAACAAACACTATACACATGTGTTTTGGCCTGGTTCAATAATCTTGATATTTCTCAAATGACTGCTTAATATGATGCGCTTTTTAATTTCAGTGGTTGCTCAAATGCTTGTTTGCATTAAGGCAAAAATGCACAAGGCCTTCAGCTAAAATAGTTTTTTTTTTAATCACCCAATAGCTGTATATCTGAATTAATTACCTTTTTTCACTTACAGGTGCTCAATTACTTATTTCAACAAAGTGAAAAACCCAAAGTACCCAGAGAAGGGTCACGCAATTATGAATAAAAAATCACTCCAATTAAACATTACCATGTTAACTTTTGGAGTGCACGCACTCAGCTTTCAACTCCACATAATATAATTAGAAATCCAAAAACCCCTTTAAAAATGCCGGATGAGCACTGGGCACAGACGAACGCTCTCTGGCAGTGCCGCTCTGGGTTAAGGATGGCACTCGTGTCCCAGTGGCAGCATCCCGCTGGAGTGCTGATAGGCCCTCTCCCAGGGACACAAGGGCCCTGAGTGAGTGGGCTCTGATACGCCAGCTCTCTAATCACTGCTGTGTTCCCCCAGTGCCCAGCTGATGGACCACATGGGTTGCTCACAGGATGTCCCACCCATAAATCAGTGTTGAGGGGTGACAGTGCACAAAATGGGTGAATTGTCCTTGGGATCCCAGCGGCTGTTGGCCATCCTCGCGTCCCCCTGAAACTGAACACCCTCTTTTTTTTTCATTATTTGGGAGAGAGTCAAACAAACGCCCCACCAACCTCCCCTTGCCCCCCCCCCCCCCCCCCCCCCCCCCCTCCCAACACCCAACTCCCCATTCCTCCTCCCCCCATCTGTCCCTTCTGGGCTGCCCCCCCCCCACAACAACCAAGCCCCAGCTATGAACTGTTTCCAGAGTCAGTTACCAGTGTAATTGAAAGTGCTTTGTCATCGCTTTCAGGCCAACACTGATGGATGTGAAGTTGAATGAGACTTGGGTTTTAGTTATATGGGGGGTGGGTGGGGTGGGAGTCAGGAGGAGATTTATCACCAGTGGCTACGGGGGCCACCAGAGGCCATTTTAAGCACAACCTCCCTCTACCTCACCGTGATCTGTTAATTATTACTTATTTAACCTGTGCAGCTGAAATCAGCCGGCCCTGTCTTGACTGGAGGCCGTGGAGCAGAGAGCCAGTACATCTGAGACCCTTTACAAAGCAGGCAATTAAAAAGAGAAATGGGAGATGTTTTTCTCTCTGCTGTGCAGTGCTCGTCCGATCGTGAGGAAAAATAAGTATGTGCCATAATTACAGGACAGTGGGAGATGGGGAAGGAAAAAGGAGACGAGAGGTTGCTCTCTGGCAGCCAAGTGTTTACATAGTAGAGCTGGAAATAAATATCAGCTTGAGGTGGCAGATTTCGCTCATCCCTCACAAGCTTATTGGCATGGTAAGAAATTGTGGCCCACCGAAACATGCGACGAGAAAAACATGGTTTAAGGAGACAGTATTACTTATTGAACCGACCAGAATTGGTGAGCATCCCCCCGGTTGGTTCACCTACGAGTGAGCTCGCAACATTTGGCTCTTTGTCTGTGCAAACACAGCCTCTGGCATCAACCACTGCCTCTGCTGCTCACAGAAACTCAAGAAGTATCCAGAGATATCCTTGACAGCTGAGTGCACAGTAGCTAAGCCTAGTACCTCTAGCCAGGGCTCAACCAGCCTTAAGCTCTCAGGCCTGCCTTGGACATTCTCAGAGAAGGAAAATTGTGGGAGTTTGTTTATTTTCATTTATTTATTGACTGTACTGGATTCATAAGGGCTGAGGTTTAATTAAAGTTTAAATAACACTGCTATGATGGCTGAGGTCCAGTTCTCTAGAAATGGATCATGCCATTCATTAAACTAGATGAAAAATTCTGCGAAATACAACCTTGAGAGTAAACATCACAGACATAATAGGCACTGAAGCTTCCACTTCTGCACAGTGCGACACATGCTCAAACGCATCTACTCTTAACACTAAACTAACATATAAACAAAAAGAAGAAACACAAAGAAAAAAAAAACGTTTCCTGCATCCCTGACTCTCTCTCTCTCTCTCTCTCTCTCTCTCTCTCTCTCTCTCTCTCTCTCTCTCTCTCTCTCTCTCTCTCTCTCTCTCTCTTTAAGGCAATAAAAAAAAAACCTCGGTGGAAAGCCCAGAATGCAAAGCGCAGGTGGAAGTCAGAGAGTTCTCACTCTCCAGCTCTTCCTCCTTATTAGTGCGCGCCCCCAGCTCGCTGGGCCTGGCGTGGGGCCAGCCCGGCTCAGATCCTGGGCCTTCTTTGTGGTGTGTGCCGGAGTAGATGGAGCTTCTGCGTCGGGGTTGCTGTCCTAGAGCCATGTTGGAAAGACTGGAGCGCTCGGAAGGGGTGGAGGTGGGTGCGCAGAGGAGGGGAGGTGACCCTGGCGTGTGATGTACGTGCAGAGGGGTCGCGGCGCGGGGTGAGACGGGATTATAAATAAAGCCTAGCGCTAGTTCTCCTCACGCGGATGGAGGGATAGATGGATAGATGGATGGGTGGGGGAGAGACAGGGGCCGGAGGTGAATGCCAATGCTTACAGCACTGTGGAGCAGGGGAGGCTGCCCTTGCTCACTCTCATCCCTGGCTTAAGGCTGCCAAGATAGAAAATAAGAAGTACGAAAAAAAAAGAAAACAACCAAACTGCAGAAGTGAGGCAGTGAAAACACTGTGTCAGTATTTCCAAAATACTGGTACAATCTTGGTGGTTGTGTGTTTTGAAATGTTATTACCAGTCAGAGGACAGAGTTGTGTTGAGATTGTGAACCTGAAAGGCCCTTTTGCGTGGAGTGGGTTTGGCTTTTGAACTGTCTGTCTGTGGTGGGGCGAGAGGCAGTGGACAGGGGGGCCTGTATCTGTCACGCACTACAGGGAAACACATGGGAGGCTGGGTGTGCGTTGCATGAGAAAATCACATGGAATTTTAACAGCACAGAGCGTTTTAGTCGATACACCTTGGCGGAGTTGTTTGTGCGTGCGTGCGTGCGTGCGTGTGTGTGTGTGTGTGTGTGTGTGTGTGTGTGTGCGTGTGCGTGTATGAGTATGTGTGTGTGTGCGTGTGTGTGTGTGTGTGTGTATGAGTGTGTGTGTGCGTGTGTGTGTGCGTGTGTGCGTGTATGAGTATGTGTGTGTGTGTGTGCATGTGCGTGTGCGTGTGTGTGTGCTAGCTGAGTGAGTGTGTGTGTGTGTGTGTGTGTGTGTGTGTGTGTGTGTGTGTGTGTGTGTGTGTGTGTGTGTGTGAGTGAGGCTTACTAAATGGCCATGCGTGTCTCTGTTGATGTCTCCCGTGGTGGACAGCACCAGACAAAGGAGTGCGACCCTGCCACAGGCACGGACACCTGGCCTGACAGAGAGGGAGAGGATGGCACGGGCACACACAAAAGGACCTCGGCCAGAAACAGGAAGGGCTGCTTCCAGGGTAAACATGACTCACCTGCTCCCACCAGGCACTCGTGAAACCTAACACAGCTCTGCTTCACACCGCCGTCCTCGCACAACGGCTCCTTTTGGGGTTCAACAGGACCCTGCGGAGAGAAGTCATCATTTATTTAAACATACCGGTCAAGAGTCGATGAGAAAGCTTTAAAGGAGTGTTCTTTATGAAACTTTCAAGAAAAGAGCACAATTATATACATTATGATTAGCCTAAATCTAAAGAGAAAAAAAAAACCTTGCTTTGTTTGCCTGTCTGTCTATCCCACATAACAAAACGTCACGATGTATGAAGAAATCCCTAAGAAGTAATCAATAAATGCCTATGGGAAAATTAGCATGGTAAATGAATATTAACTTGCAGATGAATGGGGATAGGGCACTGCGTCGGCTCCTAACTAACAATTGATTAACTTGTACATTCTCAGCGCCCAGCTGTTGTTCAGCCTGTTTACCATAAACACAAGAAGGGGGGCGTGGGTGCGTGGGGGGTGGTGAGGATCCAGATGCTTTGGGTGCAGAGGAAAGGCAATCTGTCATTGTTGTGAACTAACACTGATGGATGCTGCTTTGAATGGGTATTGGTTTTAGTTAAACATGACAGAGTGAGGGATGGCTCGTCACTGGTCACAAAGGTTTTAAGGTCCGGCAACTCCTCCGTGGCTGTTTTTTTATTTGATGGTTGGTGGTGATGGTGGGGTTGGTAAAAGAACCTCTTGTCTGTGTAACAGCTGCTAATTAAGAAACCCCCCACCCCACACACACACCTTGTTCCTGCTGTTTGTGGACACTATACAGGAACTGAGACTTAACTTCTCACAACACGTGGGATACCATTAATCAGACAGAGTGAAATGTTTTGAGGCTGAGGCTATGGCCTCTGGCACACTGCCTCTGGTTTACTCAGCACACGTCCATAAGAATCCTCAGCCTTGGTTACAGTAACATACAATGAACCGTCTCAGAACTCAGGATGACACTGCCAGAAGCATTCTCTGTCAGCCACTGTGGATCAATAAATAGGCTGCTTGCATTTAGATACAAATAAAATTAAATCCATTCCATGGAATCCTTCTTGTCATGTAATTCAAGTGCCTGGACATTTGATATTGCCTATTTAGCTGACTGGCTTTTTAAACTGTGTCTTTATTTCATATAATCAGCACAGTTTAGATACAAGTTTGCAGTTCACATACATTTCAATTAAAACTTCCAGTGACAGGAAGCTGTGCATTTGAGTGATTGTTGAAGAACAAAAGGTAATTTCATCTTTTATCTAAATCTATTAGAAGATATGCTATGTGTGTGTGTGTGTGTGTGTGTGTGTGTGTGTGTGTGTGTGTGTGTGTGTGTATGTGTGTGCATATGTGAGTGAGTGAACAGGGAGATCCGGAAAGGGAAAGCCGCCCCGGTCTCCAAACGGGCCTGAACGAGACGTGGCACAGTGAATGGTCTACTGCACCCTGACTTGCACTGACCCCCGGTTCCTCGGGGGTGGGATGCTGGTGACGGTGGGCGGGGGGGGGGGGGGGGGGGGGCTGGAGGGGGGGTTGGGGTCGGGGGGGTGGGTTGTGGGGCTACGCGCAGTACACCCTCTATCCAGCCGTACAACATCACGCTCACCATGGGAGTTGCCACCAGAGACCTGAGGGGAGCAGGGATTGGCCGGCGCCCCCCTGGCCAGGCCCCAGGTGAGCCATGCTGAGCCAAACACAGGGGTTGAAGTCGGGAAGGGGGTCTCGGTGGGCTCGTATAAACAACACTTCTGCAGAACTCATCTTTCCCTCGCCTCGTGTTCCACGCTGGCCGGGCTGCCAAATCTTGTTAATGTCTCATCTCTGTTCCTTAAGAGCAACAGGAGTCGTCAGAAAGGTGCGCCTAACAGGATTTGCCGAGGCGGGAGGGAGCGCTCGGGTGTTGGGATTTGCTTGATCGTTTTAACATGTTGAGGGTTTTTTTGTTTCATTTTGATTGACAAATTGAATGGGGGTGTGATTCACTCTGTTGTGGGAGAGAAGATGTTTTACTCACTTATTTTTATTTTATTTTATTAATTCAGTACACTTTATTTATTGAGCTGATAACATGAATGTGTTGTCATAGCGAAAAACAATCACAAGTTGAAATGATTAGAAAATAGGTTCCGCTACATTTTGTACACACAAAAACTGCAGTCCTTGTAGTTATTTACCTTTAAGTAAACTTTTTAGAAGGATAATCATTTTAATAAATGTTCTGCTCAATCTGTTACTGTGCAAAACTCTGACTCCTCTCTGTGACTGCTGTTTACTTCATGTAATAATATACTGTAGACAGACTGACTAATCAGAAAAAAAAAATGCTGGGTTTATTTCTTACTACAAGGACAAAACAATGGTTTTTGTATGCGAATCATGTGTCCACTGTTCGTAAGTGTTTACAGGTCAGTGGGAAGGTTATTGGAAAAAGGTCGGTTAAATGTTAATTCATGTTAATATGCCAATTATACTGTTTGGCTTGGGTCAAAAACACTAGATTACTACCCAACGATGCCTTGTAAACCACAGTTTGGAGATTTAAATAGAATAATTAGATGACCAAATTACTTTACGTTTCCTTTTTCTGACACACAATAAACCGCACTTGACCATCAACAATATTTCAAACCCAACAAGAATATCAGTTCAAAATATCTTCTAGACATATCCTAATAAAATAATACGATTCACTCGATATTTTCATAAACATTCATGTTTGCAACCAAAACAGTGGTGAAGGAACCAGAGGCCAAAGCCTATTATAGTCTCCTGTTTTACGAGACCCTGGAAAAAGGAGGTTTATATGGAAAACACTGTGGTTTAGTCGGACATTAAGATTACAGTGTGGAGATGATGGGCCGACTGCCAGGGCGCTTTGTTGTGTTGGAGCACTGGGAGGTCCCCTGTGTCTGCTGCTGGCCCCTGTGTGTGTGTGCACGGGGGAGAGGGAAAGGGAGAGGGCAGTATGGTACGTGGCGCGAGACCAGACTGAGGCAGGATGTCGGACGTGCACCTTTGAAGGTTCACACAGCTGCGGAGACAAGAGAGAGAGAGAGAGAGAGAGAGAGAGAGAGAGAGAGAGAGACAGAGAGAGAGAGAGAGAGAGAGAGGCCTCAGAAGACGGCCCATGTGTTCAGACCGCTCACCAACATCAGGCAGCGGCCACAGCCAACTGTCTGTAGCAGGTAGAGAAAGAGGGAAGAATAGGGTTCACTGCCTTGTCTGGGGAAAAAGAAAAGGCCGAAAGAAAAAAAAGGAAAAAGAGAGAGAGATGTAGGAAGGAAAGGAAAAAAGAGATGAATAAGAAGAAGTGAAGGTTTCAGGCTGGCTGCAGCCTTCAGACAGAAAGACTCTGGAGGAAACACCAGAAAGCCATTAACTAACCACAGCATAATGGTGATCTATTTGCAGGAATGAGCTGCAGCCGGCTAATGAACTAGCCTTAACGCTTTTCTCCGCCTGCTTTTTTCCCTTTTTTTTCTTCCTCCAGACGAAACGCACCACTGGGAGAGCCTGAGCTCGTACAAAACAGCATGACAGATCAATGCCTGATTCCCAAATCAAGGGAAAAGGTTATTCTCCGTCTCCCTGGGACGCCACACTTCACTCCCTCGAATATATCCAGCCCTCCCCTTCCCATTTAAAAGCAAACAACTCTTTCTCCATACTGCCCCCCCCCCCCACACACACACACACTCACCCCATCCACACACATACAAACACTACACTCCTCCCATTCCTCTCCACCTCCCCCCTCAACTCCTAATTAAGAGAGAGGCGGTAGGTCTTTTTTGTCTTCCTCGCTTATGCTTGCAATGTTAGTGTGTGGAGTGTGAAAACAGATCTGATGGGCTGATGCCCTCGGCCCTCCCCAAGCGGGCTCCTGCAGGTATCACCCCCTCGTGATTGACAGCCGACAGGTCAGCCGCCCATCTCCAGACCCCGCTGGAGGGTGGGCGTTAAAGAGATTTGGGATGCCTAGGACCCTGATTGCTTTATTGCTTGCCTGTCAGTGCTATTGTACAGCTTTGTATTATTAGGGGCTTGCCATCCCTTTGCCGTCTGGAAGGCGTTGCATTTTGCTTCTCTCTCTCTCTCGGTCTGTCTCTCCCTGTCTCTCTCTCTCGCTCTCCTTCTGCATAAAGAAACAACACACACCATTCAAATCTCTTCACTCATTCTCTATGGCTAAACAGAAAAGCGGAAAAAAATGATTAAAAGCTCAGCATTGCCGCTGCATTGTGTTGGTTTGTCACACTGTCTTGATAAAGTCTTCCTCCCTTGGGAAAAGACTTGACAGCACATGGGTATCACAATCTAAGACTGACAATTTTCAGATGTCATTGTACGACATGGTGGGTATTGACACTTGTGCTCATTAACACAGTGAAGTAACAGCATTCCATCCCACGGTAGTCTGGTCATTTTATGAAGTTGAGACGTGACAATATGAAATCTTAGACATTTTGGACTTTTCATTACTCAGTGATATACTTCTGTCTGCTACCTACTCAAGCTCAACTACAAGGCTCACAACGATCCTGAGAATTGGTTTCATTTTATACTCATAATATCACCCTAAAGTCTCAACTTGTGATATGCACATGCTCAGTTGGCCATGTTCTTTTCTAAATAAACATGATTGTGCTCACCTGCCTGATTACCAGAGGTAATGTGAAATTGTACTTATAGTAGTTGTGATCATTTAGAATACATTTCACTCTTTACTTGGAGTTAATTTATGATTCAAAAAATGTATGGATACAATAAAGTATCAAGTCACCATCATTTAGGCATCTGGTCAGAGTTTGGAAGCAGCAGAGGGGGGTAAAGTAAGCAAAAGCTGAACTCGAGTAAAAGTATTGTTGCTTTATAATAATGATGACTCAAGTAGAAGTTAAAGTACCCAGGACTAAAAATATAAATCATAAAAGGACAACACAAATAGTGAGCAATTTCATATGATGATATTTATGACATCTATAAGGCATATGTATTGTATTCAAATGTGGGGTTATTTAAAATGCTTGAGTCATAAACACCACATATTAGAGCCACCTGCACATTCAAGTACCAAATCACAAAAGTAACACAAGAGAACACTTCCATTACACTATCTAAAGTTATAGTATCAAATATCAAGGTCCAAGATTATATATGTTATACATTTATATGTAGGCTACCACAATACCATAGGTCCTACCAAGAAAGTGGTTCAGTGAGTATCGTTAATTTTAATAACTTAACTAACTTAATAACTTTAATCAATCTAATGCCATCATTAAATTACCTTGAATAAACAGCAGACTATGTTTAACTTTAAGACTTAAGCAACTTTATGGTAGCCTAGCTTACTCTGGTGACTAGCTAGCTCTTATTTTAATGTTATAACAGCAAACTAAAAAAAACTGTAAAACTTTTTTTTGTAAAAGGTAATTTCTATACATTTATAAAGTGCTATAATTTGCACACTCCCACACAGAACGTCAGGCTCAGGCTAGTGGCATTTGTAATAGGATATTGTGCTCAAGAAACAGTCCATGATTCTGTTGAAAGGTTGTTTGATTGTCTTTTAATTTGAGCTTAACAGACAATCAAATGACGCCTCCTTCCTCTGCTCCTGAAACAATGTGTTGATTAGCTGGAATTGTTTATGGCTTGGTCTGCGTCAATATGTTTGTTTCCCAGTTACAGACACCACAGTTTTTTTGAACACAGACACATAATGGACAGCCAGTGGACCAAGAGGAGCAATTCACTGAATTTGACAACATTGTATTGGTTTAGAATGGCAGACTTTGCCTTTAAGTAGGCTAGACTAACCTAGACAAAATGCCTGTATGTGTATTGAAAGTGAATACTATTTGTGGTATGAATCACTGTTTGTAGCTCAATTAAGCATCCAAATATAGGCTAAAGCACATTGTGAAAGTTAGCAATCACATAGGCAAACACCATTAGAAGATTCAGAAGTGTTTAACCCTTGCATTGTTTTATTATAGTTTTATATCACACATTCATTGAAAACGATGAAGGTTGAAAACAATTTAGTCTTAAAATGATAACCCTAATAAACCAGTCAAATTCAGGGAGTGCTGCCCTAAACAGTGGCAGAACATACGTGGAATGCTACTGGTCTCAAACTGCAGGTCTGAAATATTATAACAGATATGTATTGGGGGCCAATGCGGCGCCTACGTTTGCATGTCTATGTAGCCAACGAAGTTGACAATGTAGGCTACAAGCTGTGCACGTGTGACTACAACTAATTTAACATTAAAGTATCAAGTCACCATCAGATGGTGAGTGTTTGTGGGCAGACTCTGAATGTACACACCTGGCTGTGGTAAGCACATAAGCATCCATTATCATGTGCACTAAATGCTGCTACATCCTGTTCGCTTTCACTCATCGTACAAGGGGACACAGCTTTTAGGGTTCGCTCTCTCATGTCTTTTTTATGGGATTGACGGTCTGTAATCATGACAGGTGCTACTGAAGGGGGCAAATTAAAATGCTATGCACGGACCTGTACAAACTGTTCGCACAAACGGGACGCACATTCTCATTTGTGTGGTACGAAAAAAAGTGAAATTTACAGATCCTGGTGAGGAAGTGTTATGCTAATTGATTTGTCTTCCTATCCTTCTGCTAGCTATTTTGTTCTCTTCTATGAAAACTGTCATGCAATAGATGGAATAATATTGAAGTAGATTTGCTGATCCTGTCTTGCTTTGTCCCGGACAGAGAGGAGCAGACTGAATGAAGGCGGCCTTCACATGGCCTCCAAATAATCTTAGCTAGTGGTCTACGCCGGCAACACAAAGAGCTCTTTTTTCTTTGTTCCTCTGTGTTAACAATACAGGTACAGTCCATTCTGGTCTCTTTCTCAACAGACACAGGGGGTTGTGGGTGGTGGGGCTTGTAGAGGGGGGTGGTGGTGGTGGAGGTTGGTTTGGCGAGGGTGGGGGGGAGGGGGGGGGGGGTGGGTTCTTTGGCGTAATTCCCCAGGCATGCCTGACAGACTGACAGGTTGTTGGAGGTCAGGGGACTGGTGGCTTGCGGTGTCCCTCGAGCGGGGGCGATAGTCCGGCCACATCTCCAACGCTCCCGGCTGCTCCGGGGGTCTCTGTGGAAAGCCGCCGATGGCTGGGATATGTACTGGTCTCCATGGAGACGGGGCCCTGCTGGCGGGGTGTGTCTGAGGCTCGCACCTTTCTGGTCATCGCCTCCAACGACGCTCCTCCGCAGGGGTACGCCAGGTTCTACAGCACTCTGGGAATTGCTTGTTTCTGTTTTTTTTTCTGTCATTCTATTTCTCCCCCTCCTGTCCTACCATGACCCACCACACACACTCTCTCCTCCCCCTCTCACTTTACCCCCCTCTCCATACAAAAAACCCCTGTCGTTTTGATCCCCCTCTTTTTTTCGGTCCTTGTTGTTGTTGTTGTCATATTTTTAATGCTAGCACAAGCACATAGCGGGACGCCCCACCTCCAGTCAGACCCAAGTGCCCTGGCACGGCGAGGCCCCTGAGCGGCCTGCTGGGAACAGTGGTGTGATGTGAGAAGAGACCTGCCAGTCTGGGCAGGGCCCTAAGAGGGGGCCGCAGCGCACTGGGACGGCCCACACTGTCTGTGGATCATGCTCCATTATGTTTGCATCCAGGAAGGCGTGTGTGTCTGTCTGTGTGTGTGTGTGTGTGTGTGTGTGTGTGAAAGCTCCATTCCCCAAACCCCCACTCACCAAAACTAAAAAAGATCATTTCAGAGAATTGAACAGAGCGTGGCTGGAGGCTGGCTGCCTTAATTCAGTTCATCCCCCCCATTCCCGCCCCCTTCTGCTTTCCCAAGGCACGTCTACTTTCTGTGTCACCATGCCGTTTCTTACCCATCAGGGGCGCCACTGATCGCCGCTACGGCTACTCGGGAGGCTGGGGATGCCGTGCACATGAGTGCGGGTGGAGCGATAGATATAGCTACCCGCGCAACACTCACTTCACTTATTGATTCTGAACTCGCTGTGACTCCACTTCTGTTTCTGTGTGTCCTGATCTGAGGAATAAGTGTTAACCTCTTCCTCGTTGTAGCCTAGTGTGTGTGTGTGTGTGTTGACTGAAGGCCATATTGATTTAGTTTTTTTCTTCTCCCTTCTTCTTCCTAGGAGTTCTCTTTTTGTCCGTGCCCTTTACCGCTGGGATTAATCTAATTGTTTATCTCTGGACACTTTCCTGCTTTCGTTCCCTTCTGCCTCATTATGTGCCAAGATTTGACGAGTCAAGTCTCCACACACTCTCCAATCACGCTTTACAACATGTCGATTTGCAGAACACTACAGATGGCCTGCTTCTCATCAGACCCTCCCACGTGGAATGTAACAAACACAACACTAAACACACACACACACATACACAGAAAGAGAGAGAGACACACACAAACTCCCGCACACACTTTCGCACGCACACACAGATTCGCACACTCAAAAAAATAAAAAAGATCTAGAACATTCAGAGCGACTTTCTTCCATCCTGCAGAGTCACAAAAAGACTGTTGGAGTTTGAGGAATGCCACTAGGTGCATCTGAGGAGACAATACGTGCTGTTCTTGAAAAGGTGCCAGGCCGAGTGCCACAGCAGACGGAAATCCAAATGCCTCGAAATGCAGAGAAATATTTAAATAACTCCCACAGTCCCACAACTCGAGCCACAAAAAGGAAGCGCTGATGGGGCACACTCAGTCAAAAGACAGAGAGCCGGCATTCCCCCACCAAACACACTCTCTCTCTTTCAACACACACTCACACAGACACCGATCTCTCAATAAATAAATAATAATTGTGCTATATGCGTGTGTGTGTGTGTGTGTGTGTGTGTGTGTGTGTGTGTGTGTGTGTGTGTGTGTGTGTGTGTGTGTGTGTGTGTAGGCTTACTGTTTGTTCAGCAGCCTCCCAAAAGCTCTGAGGCCTCTGGCAGCCTCTGGTCAGGTTTCATCAGTAAGTTAACTCTGGAGAAGTGGGCCAGCTCAATAACTGCATTCTCAGAGAGAGGAGCAGAGAAAGGCAGTGAGCAGTCTAAGCTCGCTGGATGTGTGTCTGTGTCTGTGTCTGTCTGTGTGAGTTTGCTTGTGTCTGTGTCTGTCTGTCTGTGTAAGTCTGTGTGTATGTGTGTGTGTGTGTGTGTGTGTGTGTGTGTGTGTGTGTGTGTGTGTGTATGTGTGTGTGTACCTTCAGGAGTGGATCGATGTGTCGACATGGGCCTCGCTTTGTTCTTGCCCTGCACTCAGATGTTTGGCGTGCTTTACATGATTGCTTAAAGGTTTTTTTCTTTTCTTGCCTGTTTGTTTGCTCTTTGCTCCTATGTGTACGAGTGAGAAAGAAATTGTAAGTGTGTATGTGTGTGTTTTTTCTCCATTCTCTTCATTATCCATTTTGTTGGCATGGGGAAGGAGTTGGCTTTGACACATTGTTGCATTTATTACAGGCTGTGTGTGCACATGGCCTTGTGTTTCTGAGAATATTTAGATTATTATTTTATTTTTTATTTGGCCTTGTGTTCCTGAGAATATATAAACCTTTAAATAAGAAGAACCATGATCAGCTTCATACTTGGAGATAGCAACACTATAGCTAATGAATTTTGGTATTGGACTTCATTATGCAAGGCCATAACATGAATGATGGGATCAAATGCATGTTGCACTTGACTTTAAGAAATGTGTCCCTGTTTAAGATAACACACTGCCAATATTTGTATCCATCACAAATCAGATGAGAGAAAAAGCATCAGAGTTTACAAAGGCAGGTGAGGCAGCAGATTTACGGTGAATCCCCTCCACTGACAATGAGTTCAGTATTTAATATTCTTATGAGTGCTCCACAAAACAAGTCAAACCAATTACTCTAGGGAGCTAGTCATGCTAGACAAAAAGTTTTGATATGTTCAACAAAATCCTCCAACTCATCAATAGCTCTCAATAGCTTTAGCAATGAGGGTCTGTGAGTGCTTGGTGCCTGTTCGTAAGAGCTGGCATAGAGAGCTGCATCCTTGTTGGCACATTCATCTGAAGGACTA
Organism: Sprattus sprattus; assembly: GCF_963457725.1. Lineage (NCBI taxonomy): Eukaryota > Metazoa > Chordata > Actinopteri > Clupeiformes > Clupeidae > Sprattus > Sprattus sprattus. The sequence continues at coordinate 21,491,351 of NC_137926.1, forward strand.
TTTTTCCAGGCTAGGACTGGCCTTTGACAGGTTTTGTCATTTTTCCTCAAGGATTTTTTTCTTTCGCTTTTCTTGCTTCTCAATCATTATTCTGAATTCTCCATGCTCACCCCATCTCCAGCACAGGCCACCAAAACGTTAGTGAAGCACTTCTTTCCTTTCTAAATAAGCTACTAGAAAATTGCTTTTAATAAGAACTTGTGTGCGTTGTTGACCGCAAAGGACAAGTGGATGTCAATAGATCAGGTCTCGTGGCCTCTCTCAGACCTCGAGGAGCGTGAGCTTCACTCAGCGGCCCTTAATAAGACAGCACAGATGCTCTCCTTGTCTATGGAACGACCCCTGTGTCTTATTGTGCTCCGGACTCCCAACCCTCCCATACTTGGACAGGCCAGGAGCAAGAGGTGGCACCGGGGGCTGCCCGAGAGGTTCTCATTAGGACGGCCAGACGCAAAAGCAGGGTCAAGGTACATAAAGGTGCCCTGTCCTTAGGAGCATGCCACTAAGACCATCCGAGGGGCTCCAGTGCAACCTCTGGGCCACCCTCCCAGACCTCTGGCCTACCCCCGCACGACCTCCTAGAGCCACCATTATTTGATGAAGCAGCGCCTGATAATTATTTTGCATGGATGGGGGGGGGGGCTAGGGGTTGTGTTAGTGGTGGGGGGTGCATGATGTGAATGGGAGAGTGTCACTATGAGGGAAAGGAAAACAGTGGATGACAGAGAAAAAAAAGAAAAGAAAATCTGGGAGATGATGAAGAAGAGGGAGAGGAAGAAGAAGGAGGAGGAGGAGGAGGGAAAAAAAGATCAAAAGCAGGCCTTTCTCTTTTCATGCCTCACAAGGCTCTAAAGAGGATAAGGAACAATCGGGCCCTGGGTCTCCTGTCCTCTCTGGCAATTAGACTCAGCTGATGAAGTGAAAAGGCTGAATGGCAGGGTTCAAGGCCTTCTCTAGGATTCACACAACAGGGTGTGTTTCTTCGCCCCCCCCTTCCCGCCTTTATCTCCCTCTCTCCTCAGAATGGGCAGAAATGAGGTTGAAATATTTCCAAATGAAGACAATGTGGGCTAAGGTGTCAAATCTTAATCACGAGGGCTGATGAGATAGGGGAGGTGGGGTGGGGAGGGAGGGTGTTTGGACTGAGGGGGTGGGAGTATGTGTGTGTGTGTGTGTGTGGGAGGGGGGCACTCAGGAGAACAAACAGACAGACAGACATTCAATCACGAACATCTTTGCACCTTATCAACCCCCCCCCCCCCCCTCCAAAAAAAGAGAGGATTATGAGTGAGACTAAATCCTCTTTGTGGCATATCACGGTTATACACCCATCAATAGGCAACAAATCTAAGGGAAAAAACTAATGGACAAACTGGAATTGTGGTGGTTTAAATTAACTGTAGATAAAGTGGTGAAAGTCAGAACAATTACCACACAGGACCACACACAATAGTTACCTCACTGAGAAAATGAGTGTCCTTTTCTGAAACCAGATTAAAGTACTCACACATATCTGTATGGATTTCATCAGATCATTTCTGCCATCTTAAACATTTGTAAGTGCCACATAAAAACGTATAGATTAAATATAATGTGTGGTGTTTAGCAATAAAATACACATTCTACCATTTCACGTCATTGAAAGAGAAGGCTCTAATATTTCAGTATGCTTTGCTTCAACTTTAACTTTTACTCCCTGCATTGTGGGCCATTTGGTCTATTTTATTCCCGTTTAACCCAGACTCAATTTAGCATGAGGTGATTTTTTTTCACCTTCTCTGGTCTGGTGTCCTCAGCCATTGCTAATACAGTATCTGACAGTAAATGGCTCCAGAGCCCCCTCTTGCCATGCCGCAACACTGCACTAAAACCTTAAGATGCTTAGTGATATTCTCTAAGCTGGCCCACTGATAATGTGTTTAAAGAAGCGATTCAGCTTTTCCAAACTTTAAGGGTTCAAAGTCCCACAGGCATGGGGGTCACAATGCCAATGAGCTAAAAAAAAAAAAAAAAGAGCCAAAATGGGCTCTTATCTGAGGGGGGTCTCAAACTTAGGCTCCTGAATCCCTTTGATCTAAAAAGAGCTTCTACCACAATAATGCAGACTATCAAATGCCAAGCATTGCGACTTGGCTGTCAGATCTGTTCGTTTGGCATGTGAAACACAAAGCTGTAGGTTAAATGTGGAATTGCCAATATTATTTACATATGGCAGTGCCCTCAATGCCTCTGTCTGGTCCTCCTGACAGCATACCTTTATTTAGGTATTAATGAGACAAAAAAAGCGATGCTCCAGTAGTCCAGTTCATTCTTTTCAAATTGTGTTATTTTACACTCACGTTACACCAGCCTGGGCTTTCAAATCTGCGTTTGTGTGTTTTATACTGTATGTAGGTGGTGTTCTATTATGGACACCATTCTACCGGGGAACATAGACCAGACCAACACACATGCACATGTCACACTGGTGATTCACATGGATGATCCCAGACTCCGTCAGAGCCGAGTCTAAAACAACACACACACACACACACACACACAAAATGCTTTTATGCTTCATTGCTTTGTTCTATTCTCCAGCACTGAACCAGCCACACAGGAGATGGAGTATGGTCTGAGATCTGTTACAAAGATGGAGAGAATAACCTGTTCAGTGGGGTGCTTGTTTTTTTCTGCTCTCTCTCTCCCCCTTTCCTTCTCTCTCTCACTCTCTCTCGATTCATGCTGAAAGGTTGAGTCGATCAAAAGAAATGCTTCCACAGAAGTCATGAAGGATTAGACTGACGCTACTAAGACATAATTTAGTCACTAACTTTTAGAACAAATTCTCTAATTTCACATGGACCACTGCATGAGAAAAAGATTTGTTTTTGAGTTTGAAACTTCTGCCAAAAATGGGATCTATCACAATTTCGGTTTTAGAATATGTTACTATATTTTGTATTTACATTCATGTTATTTGATGCTAGCATCCCAAGTGACTTACCTTTGGCACAAAATAGAGTCCAGATATTTGGAAAAGTGAACCTCATACAGCTAGAAAGCAGTTTAAAAAAGTACCGTATCTCTAAGTGCTATAGAGATGTGACATGAATTATAATGTTGTATTTTAATTATTTAGCCTTTTAATTACTATCTTTTATCTAAAATAAATAACTCAAGAGTATTTTGCATTTTACAATGCTGTTTCCCTTTGCAAGTTCTACATTTAGATCAACTTGATGGAAGTTTGTAATGTGTTTGTGTTAGGTAGACTCTGTAGAACAAAACGGCTTTGATAAAGTTTCTTGCCTGCCGATTTAATGTATTTGGGAATTACAACAGTATTAAAACTTACTGCAAAGACATCTTTCTCATTGTTTTTGTGAGCATGTTACATTTAAGCTCTTATTCAACTTTTAAAACATTTATTTTATTTTATTTCCCCCTCCTTTTTCTGGGAGTCTAAAGCCTCAACATCCACACAAGTTAGTGAGACAGTAGGTTTATCACATTGCCCTTCCTCCACAGCCATCAATGGAGGACATATTTCAATATACACTTGGATGTGTGTAAAAGTCTGCTTCTTCAATCACTTCCATTGCCATCTTCCTCAAATCTAATCTCATTCTCAATGCTAAGGTAACAATAATAAAGCAGGGGGTGAATATTCAGTGTGGCGGCACGCTACTGATCCCTTTCTGTAGTCCTAATGAAATGAGAGGCAGTGCTGGGGAAATCGGCAGATAAAGGCCATCTTGTTTTAATTGTTCACATATTTTTTCTCTTCCTGGGTGACATGGTCATTACTTCACCGTCACCACTTATCTGGGAAATCACAGAGGATTAATGGTTTCACTTGTGCTGGTAAAAATGTGTAACTTGTCCCGATTATCAGTGCAGGAAAAAGAATAATGGTTATTTGTCACTGCCTTTGGCACAGGGGGATGAGTAATCTAACAAACCACTGAGTTAAGTACATGGTTAACCCTTTACGGCAAATGCATTCAGGTCAAAATACAGGCACTGATCTCTCTGTGTGGAGCATCATTTGTCCTTCCATCCTCTATGCTGTCGCTAGATCTAACTGGAAATTACAGCATCATGTTGGTCTCTCTTTTTAAAATGTAACTGTGATTGAAATGGAATTAAATGGGATTTTGAGCCATTTTTTGAGAAAATGTAATGAAATCAAAAAAGGTAAACAATTTCTTCCTTATAAATCATTGCAACCAGATTATGTATTATAGTAAAACTGTATTAAGGTATGTACAAAGAATGGTGAAAACAACCACTCATTTTATATTTTATTTTAGAATGGTCATCATATTGTTAGATTATGAAAATAAATAGGGGAATGGTACACAAATGCTGTACAGTTAATGTTACCTATACCTACAGGATACAGTATGATATGTAGTTTTTGTAATGTAGTATATGAATATACATCCCAAAAACAATGTCAGAGACTAGACTAATTGCCCAGCCCTAAGTATCTGACTGCTACTGATGCTGACATCCATAATTGGCAGAGGCAGAAACATACTTACAACCACTGGTCGATCCTCACATGCTTATAAGTGCCCAGAGACTTGGACATCCCCTTGTTTGCTGGGCTGGGACCGTGGCCACAGGAGTGCCCCAGCAGCACAACAGATACCCTTTGTGATGAGTGTCAGGCCCGACGGGGTCAAAGGATCACTCACCATAGGTCCCCGCACCAATAGCTTCTTGTCAAACACAGGACCGCTGGTCAGTACAAGAAAAGAAGACACACTAATTACCGATTCCTTGGCATCACCTGATGTGAAAATAAGTCTAACACCTGGACATAATCACCTGCTTTAGTTTTCACACTGAAATGTGTTATTTGACCCATGGGAAGGACCGGCTTCAAGTTAGTTAAACTTACATGGCGAGATGCCAAATAGCTTAATGTGGGGTCCGGGGGTAATGTGCTCAACATACTGGTGCCTAACTCAAAGTATTCAGCAGAGAACTCATAGAAGCTGATGGTGTTAAACGTGGCCAGTCAGACACTCTACATTAGCATACCCTTCCTAAATAAAAAATTAAGAAAATGCAATTTCCTACCAAAAAGAACCCACTAAAACATTTCAATTCTATCCGTTATCACCAGATATTTACATGCAACCAATGACTACTCTGCTCCTTGAAAAGCGGGGCATTCATCCAAGTAGTAAAACCATTACTAGTGTGAAGAGCAAAACTCGGATAAAATTCAACAGAACATTCAATGAACAAACCACCTGAAATCTCAATGTATGTCACTGCAGTTTTCTGTGTAACAACCTGGAATCTGCAGACACGTCTCTACTGGTGGGCTTTAGTTCAAAGAGGGCAGATGGAAAACGTATCAGACGAATGGCAAGCTTTGCAACAGCCCAGGCTTGCGAGCATGAAGCATGAATCCTGCGGCCTCTTTGGCGAGTTAAATGTAAACGAAACATTTCTGCACACATTGAGTCTCTCTCACACAAATAGGATTTGCCAAGCTGCATCAAACGTGCCCTCATTAAAACTTTGCTCGAAACACACACAGAGAGAGAGAGAGAGATAGATAGAGAGAGAGAGAGAGAGAGAGAGAGAGAGAGAGAGAGAGAGAGAGAGAGAGAGTCCCCCTCATTCCCTGTACGAAAAGAACAAAAAGCAAAGAAAAAAACAGAGTATTAGGATTCCTGTCCTATGACATTTTAAATGAGGATTTCATATGGTGGTTCTTATGATAAATGCAACCCCCTGCCACTCCGATCACACCACTCTAGCATGGGCCATTTAACAGATAGGGCGGGCTCTCCAGAGGCCAGCCTCTGTGTTTCCTATGGCAGCCCCGTTCCCGGGCCCTGTGTGCCACAGAGAGCACGCATGCCTCTGCCTCTTTAATCTACTACATTAATTTCTCTTGTCTCCCTCCTTCAAAGTATCTATTAGCCACTCACTGCTATCTGTTTGTGGGGGCATTTTCTCTCCTTTTCCTGTCCCCCAATGAATGTTTGATATATTGGCGAGAGAATGATTGTTCTCTGCAATGAGGCCAGCCCACAGCCCTGGCAAGACAAATTGCTCCAGAACGTCTAAATGGCAGTCAATGATAACTCATTGTAAGGAGAGTAAGTGACTTCCAATGGAGTGGCTAGGAAGACGGAGAGTAATGGTGGACCATGGGTGAAAAATAGATGTTTGGCTCTCTGTAATTACTCCATTAGGAGGCTCTCTGTTAATCCACCAAACCAAACCACAGCAAGTGATTTTTTTCCCCACTCCAACGGGTAAATAACAGAAATGGCTGCAGCAGGACTGAGAAGAACCGCGCCGCCGTCCTCATGTTGCTTTATGAAAACCTGGAGGTTTTTGACGTGTTAACTAATGGTCGCATTTACAGCGCGCACTGACACACCCAGCGTTCTTCTGTCTGTCAAATGCTGCGGTGATACGCTCCTGTTAAGTGCACTAAATGAAATAAAAGATGAAATGTGTTTTCATTGCCATGGCCAATAACCTTTTGTTAGAACTGTTAGAATTAAGCTAAATTAAAGTGTAAATTAGTTTACTTTCGCACACTACTCATGTAGATGGAAGAGTAGCCTACAACTCGTAGGCTATAGCCTACACACAAGCACACACAATAGGAAGTCCGGACCAACCCATCCTCCGCTGTTGTTGACAGCATAATGATGACAATTTTTGACCATTTGGTGTCTACAGCTACTGCCTGTAGCACTCTATACGAAAAAAAGAGAAAAAAAAACGCAATATGGTCTAAAGAGATGATTTGGACTAAACAATCTGTTTCCTTAAGTAGACTTTCAAAACACAGCTAAGAGCAGTGCCCACAGCTTTGCCACCGAATCTCATGCTGACCTTGAGGTTCTTCTCAAACCGCATCTCCCATCTGCTGGGTGGTTGACCCAGGTTCCCTCCTAATGGGCATAAACCTGCCTCTCTTCCTCCCAACGCAATAATCTTAACCTGCTTTCTAAGGCGCGCAGCACCGGCCAGTACTAAACCTGGCTCCACATAAACAGTCCGACAAGAGTGTCCTTCTTTTATCCGTATTGTTTTTAAAGCACACAGTACAATGCACTGGTTGATTTAGAGGTTGTTGTCCTCTGTAAAGTTGCAGAAGTGAATAGAGTGTTCTTCGGTAGAGTTTCAATGGTCTTTTAAAGTATTTCTGACTCTGAAACTACCTGACACTTCTGCCATCTACTCCATCTTTGATCTTTCCCTTGCCTCGTGTTACCATGCTCTTATCAAAATGTTTTTACAAATCAGAATACCCATTTTCAATATGACTGATTTGAAGTTTGTGGAGTCAAATCGAATTAATGCTGTTTGGAGAATTGTTTTCGTAACACCGACTTTTCCCATACGTCTCTTCATCATGATTATTGTTGGATTTCGGTTTGATAAAAAGGAATATTGTGTGCTAGCACTGTAAAATAAAAATAAACTCAATCTTCGTTATCATGACATGGCTGCTACACTGACTGAATATGCTTTGACATTTAAACACAAATTGTGTGTTTGCAATGGCATTGGTAGTCTCAACAAGAAATCTTAAACAGTAGGTTAAATGATCTGTCGATGCACCTCTAAATATAAACGAACCCACATTTTAAACTCATGGTCAACCAAACTTCAGCTGATTTAATCAAGACTTAATACAGGCCCAATGTACATTCATTATTCTCAGGAACGTTAAGATTGATGCATGCTATGTTTGGAATGTAGGTTATTTACACGTGGGATTTTAAATACATTCAGCTAACATGAGGGAAACATTTTAAGATATGCTAACATGACTTTAGCCCACTTAACAAACTGCTCCTACCTGCAGTTTGCTTGGCACACTCGCTGCGCCGTTAGCTTGTGCCTGGGATACATTCACAGAAATAAGCTTGAACATTACACTGCATCCATTATGGCGCTCACTATGCAACACTCATACTGCGGCTGCCTTCAACCATGCAGCGGCCTACAGCGCCTCCCAGTGGAGGTATACAAATAATTACTGACAGCCAGCTAGAGAGTTGTGATGTGGTGTGTCTGCTTTTCTAATACGCTGTCGCCGGTGTACATGAGTATTTTATATAGTGTCCCTATATAGTTTTGTGACATTGTTATCAACTATTGTGTAAAGAGTAGTGGTAGACTAGTATGTGATGAATTGTCATCGCTCCCTGCTGTTCTTTTTGGAGACATTGCCTACGCTAGTTTACCTGCATGGAAAAGGGATTTGCTGTGTGGTAAGTCGATTTTAACGAGAGCAATTTTATTAACCCTTTCTATTCCGTAGTTTCTCCTTTGTACACTTTATAACGAGTATCTATCAACAGCTACACGTTTATGCTACTTTAAAAACTAATATTGGACTGGTAAAGTTGCATTAGGCCTTTAAAGCATTGGTTTGCAGGAATACTATCGTGTTTACGTCTATTCAAAGCACGTAGTTAGTCATTTGGTATATGCAATAAAATTATTTGGTCATATGCCAAATCGATATGAAAAAAAAGCTAATATATGGATATCATAGCAAAAGCCACATCCTCATGCATTCGCATTGCATTGCGTTGCATGAATTGCTTGGAGCGAGGGGAAAGTGAGGCAAAGAAACCAGGCTCAAAGTGCAGAACAGTGTGTGTTCTGACCTGTTTAAAAAGCAAGGTTTACCTTGATTAGCTTTGATTGATTAATTAATAACAGATCATTGAGCATGCATGCTGAGATCTAACTAAGTGGCAAGGCTGTGGCAGAGCAGGGGTGAGGCAGAGAGCTTGCTGTGGGTGTAATTGTATGTGGCTGGGTGGCCTGCCTCCCCTTGCACTGGGAGGGTGAGATGGATGGATAGAGGGAGAGAAAGGGAGAAAGAGAACGGCCTCCTGGTCTCCAGAGCAGCAGCATGTTGCAGCACGTCTGCCCAGGGTCTCCACGTTCTGACACCTCTCCGTGGAGGAGGCAAAGATAGCGCAAAGATTTAATGGTTTCAGGCCATATGTTGAAGGGCATTGTGTGTGTGTGTGTGTGTGTGTGTGTGTGTGTGTGTGTGTGTGTGTGTGTGTGTGTGTGTGTGTGTGTGTGTGTGTGTGTGTGTGTGTGTGTGTGTGTGTGTGTGTGTGTGTGTGTGTGTGTGTGTGTGTGTGTGTGGCACCCACACCCACACCCACATGAGGTTGTTGTGTTCCCTAATTAGATAAAGTTGCAGAAAGACATTCTGCATGGGTTTTCCTTCAACACAAATGTACAATTCCACACACTCATTGTGTCTTTTCAAACGGGCCTTCATTCTGGGTTTTCATATTTGACATTTGCATTTGCTCTATCTTCATTTATATGTGACATTTACTCAGCCAAATGCAATATTTCTGCACAGCAGCTTTTGAAGCATCCCCACCTTTTTTTTCACAACCCATCTTTATGGAGCAATTACGGAAATCATGGAGTCATACTTTGGCACGTTAGCGAACACCATTTAACTCTTTATCTCTCTTTTACCTTAGCCTCTGTGGTAGCCTCTATTGTGGCCCTTTTGTACTCAGGCGACAAACGAGTTCACAGCGCCTGTAGTCTGGGCTTCTCTAGGCTTCCTCAGCATTAGATCTGCTGCCCTTAATCTCATTCGAACGTTGCACAGAAAAGATTTGCCTTTAAAGGAGCGGCAGTCAGGTTGTTTTATCTTTCCGTCCTCTCTCTCTCCCCCCTCTTCGTCTTTATTTACAAAAGGCTCTGCCTCATGTTTGAAGTCGTAAATGTGACAGAGGACTTCAAGAGGGGGGAGCTGAGACTGGCAGTCCTCAAGACGAGTGAGGGGAGGAGAGGCGACATGCTTTTTCTCCCCTTCCAAAGGGATATTCTGTGGCCAAGCTTGATTATTAGAGATGAAGGATGTGCGGGGAGAGAGGACTGGGATTGTTAAGTCCTTGAATCTCTACCACCAAAGTCGCCCATGGTAACATTCTTATCCCCATTGCTCTCACTGTCTTTGATGGCTCAATCAGTCTTTCTCTTTTTTTAATATTCTTTACTTTTACAGTTCGTATACGGTGTCTGTTTAGAAAAACAAACACAAATAATTTATTTTTATGGCTTATAGATCTTCCAGTGTTCACCAAAACTGTGACAAAGTCTAAAACTATTCAGTAAATAAAAATTATTAAAAGCATTTAAAAAAAAAAAAAAAAAACATTTAATCACAGTCTTGTGGCATTAAGGCTACTTGGCCAGAGCTACAGAACCAACATCTGTTTTGCTAATATTGAATTAACATCAAACAAAAACTTTGATGAAATTACTTTTATGAATTACTACATTTGCCATTTGTACTGATGAAGTTGTTATACACATGAGTATTTTTGTGTCACTTTACATTAATTATGAGCAAACAAGCTTGTAATTACCTTGCGATTCCCTTGTTGTGAGTGAATACATGTGGAGAAATCAAACTGCCAGACACTGTAAAACATAATTTTTTAAACGTTAAGTTTTTTAATGCTCAGATCGCAGCCTCGCAACATGGCCGAGGAGTGGAGCAGAGCAGCCAGTGTGGCTCTGTGGCTCCCCTGCACACAGATCCATCGTCCCCTTCACCCCAGGTTTCGAGTGTCACTCAAGCCCCTCGCAGCCAAAAGCTGTTTTTCATTTCGAGCCCGGCTGTCTGTTATTGTCAGCATATTTGAGAAGTCCTAAGTCCTAAAATGAGTCTTGTATTATTTTAGACTGGACTGAATTTTGCACGGCAGGGGACTGAAAATGAGACCTTCCATCAAAAGATTGCCTGCAGCGCCTTCCACTCGCCGCAGCAATCGGGAGGGCTCACACTGTGAGAAAACACACTCTTTGACCATGCAATTATATATTTATTAACAACCCCTTTTGATGATTTTTTTTGCCTTTCGCTTTATCTGTTGTTGGTGGTTGAGAGTAGAAGAGGTGGGTGGAGATGCAAAACTGCCGTGAAAATATGGGCGGCCTTGTGGTTTGGTCTGTTTAAAGATTAGTGCTGCTGCAGGCAGCGCGGGCAGACGAAAAGCACTGACCCATAAAATAAGGTGTTCCTTCCCCTCTCTCGCTTTCTCCAGCACAGGTACACCTCACAGATGAGGTGCAGCACTGGTGCAGTGATGGATCTGCGAGGGGAAGAGGAAGAAGACGTAAATAAACAACTGCAGTTGTTGTGCTGTGGGCGCAGAGCGAGAGAAGATTGGTACTTGAACTTCAGTCTCAGGCAAGAACTGGATCACAGTGGTGTTTTTGTGATTAGGCTGAAGAAGGGAGAGTGTGCTTCTGGTCATAGTGCAGGCTTGATGTAGGTGTAAAATGGAACATGCTCTGCACTGATATGAGGTTGGGATGCGAATCTGACCATCACTAAAGTCTAGTTGAATTTTGGGTTGATAAGGGGCATAGTTTAACATTAAAGTCAAGTGAATGTTTTTTACAGGGCTTGGAGAAATATTGCACACATGTAAGTCTCTGAAAGCATAATATATATTTTTTTAAATACAACCTAGAGCTATCTCATGCCTGTGTCTGTATTTGTTTCATATGGAACGCCTTACCCTTTCCCTTTAGATAGTAGCTAATTTACTAAATAATTCCCAACATATATGCTAACACAGCTATTGAATGCTAACATATAGAAAAGGTTAGCTAGATTAAGCTGACTTTCATGAGGTTGAAGGGAAAGATAGAATTTGCATTCAAAAGTGGAGTGGTTTCAACAGGGAGAAAAGTCAAACAACAACAACAAAAAGCCTTGGCTTAATCTAGAGAAACTTCAACTGGCTCTGACCTTTTGGGAAGGATCCATATCTCTTCCTCCTGGAAGAAAGTGGTGATGGCAAGCAGTTGTGTCCTTTGTGTCTAGTGAAGATATCGAGTGTTTGAAGTGTTAACACTGACACTAAGCCTCTGGGGCAAGTGGGTGAAGGCAGCATGTCACACAATGGGACGGGACTTGGATCTTTGCTTCCCCAGCGACGACCTCTGACCCCAGCCGGTTTTCAGGGTTGCAGTGGCTCGGAGTCCTCCGAGGCAGCATCTGCTTTGATCATATCAAGAGATGCCTCGCTAAAATAAATAAATAAGTGAATAAATTAGCCATGCTGAAATGGGCACTGGTTGTTATTTCACTCCAGCAGAAGTGTATGTTTGCCCACTTTTTTTGTTGGGTTGCATTTAGTTTCATGAGCCGCTACATAGGGACACAAGTGATTTTAGAAAATTGCACAGTTTGTTGCTTGTTCAAAGGTAAACTAATGTGTTGGGAGAATTGCAACATTCAAAAGCAAATTATACAGGCAAATCTTAGCAGGAAGTCGCTACAAATATCAATGGTAGGAGCCTCATGTTCTGTGTTTAGTCTCATTAAGCAATTATGCAAAAGAACATTTCTTGGAACTGGAACAGTAGTCATGTTCTACCACTTAATGAAGAATGCTGGAAGGAAGAGGGAAGTGGTAATAATCTCTGGGAAAAAACATCAGTGTCAGGAAATAAATAATCATTTGCAAGCCCTTCAAGAATTAAATACGGTGTTAGAAAAGTTCCATAGCTATTGTACAGTCTAAATTACTCGCTTCACTTTCTCCACCATGAAAATGATACGCAGTATTCAATTTCTGAATCATGGACAACATCACAGAGAGACTATCTCTGTAGCTGGTCTGTACCATGAGCTTCCACCAGTCCATCTGACATGATCCATTGAGGCCACACATAAAACAGCCTGCCATCTGCACTTAGAGCATGGCTATCAGCTGTTTTTTTTCTTTTTCAAATTCACCCCTTCCATCTTCCCTTGGTCGAGTGCCTTTTTTCCTGTCTTTTTTTCATGCTTGTGTGCCGTCTGACCCTGCTCTTCTCCATGCCGGCGCGGCTGCGACCGAGCGAGGGGCAGAGCTTTTTTTTTTTTTTTTTTTCAAAGGCGCTGTCTGGTCGCATCGAGTCAGTAGCCTCCTTTTAGAACCCCGGCTCAGAGATCACAGCAAGTTGAAATCAGGGAAGAGACGATGACCCCATCTCCCCTCCAGGCTTGATCGGATCTTGGCCCAGTCAAAGCCGTGGGCCGGGGTCTCTGGACGGTTCCCCTGGCCTCTGTGGGCCGCGGCGCTGTGATGGCACAAATGAGAGAGGGCACCAGGGGGGGGGGGTTGGGGGGAGCGGTTGCCTGGTGACACCCCGCCCCCCCCCTCTGCCCTCCCCCCCCCCTGTGTCCCATCGCTTGCACAGAGCAAACTGGGAAAAAAGCAAAGGACATGGCTGCCAGGCATGGGCTGTGCTGAGACCACCAGAGAGGCAGCGTGTCATCCAGTGGCTGTCCTTTTGGTTCGCTGTCTGATGTGTGGGCAGCTGGGATCAGTGTCGGGCCAGCGATGAAGGCCTGCCTTTGGAGACAAAGATACTAAACAGCTGAATATGAATTCAGGCATAATTACTGCCCAGTTTGTTGGCTCAGTAATGGATGTGTTTTGTGTGTGTGTGTGTGTGTGTGTGTGTGTGTGTGTGTGTGTGTGTGTGTGTGTGTGTGTGTGTGTGTGTGTGTGTGTGCGTACTAGCTTGAATCGATATCACAGTCAATTAGTTTGGTGAAAATGAGATGTGTGATACATGCTTTGCAGTATGATTTTTTATCACGCCATTGTACGCTAATGCCTTCTTTAGAATTTCTTCAAAGCTGCACCTACTGCAGATCCATTTAGCAGACATTTGACATTGTTTGCTAGCATGAATTTCAGGGTGAAGCACAAGGGCCCAATCCCGAAGCCTCACATTTTCAATCGACATGCAGATTAAGCACATCAAAGCGCGGTGACACGCTGCGCGGCTCTCCACTGTAAGTTTAGCCGCAGGTTGCGGCGCTGGGCGCTAACAGTCCCTCTGTTGACACACGGGATTACTCCTTCTGTGATTTTGACCCTGCCCCTGCTTGACTGGGGTTGTTCACTGCCAGATCCCGCGCCGCATTCATTAAGATTACGTTTTTTTTTTTTCACTTAAAGCACCGCTATGGTCTCTGCCCATAACGGGTAAGCGCAGTCTGTGTTGTGTGGCCAGGGCGGGGACTGCGGTATGGTAGGAAAGGGGGACAGAATTTTAAAACGCGCCAAAATTCGCCTTCCTGTTGACCTTGTGGAGAAAGCCCCCGTGATCTCATTTTTTGCTTCAGTGGAATGCCGCCTGATGCGGCTGTGTTGCAATGTTTCTCCCGTTCAAATAGAGGGCTCTGAGGAGGCTGACAATAGCAGAGCACTGCAGGCTTCTCCTCTCCCCGCTTTGTGTTCATCCAAATAAGTGGAGAGGAAAAGTGATTTAATTCCTGCAGCTTTGATATGGAGATCCACACTGACCTCCTGTTTAAATACTTCAAAGACAGAAATTAAGTGCCAGAAAACGTAATCCTTCTGGTTTGTTCTCTCTCGGTTTTTGCCTTTTTCAGTTTCAGAGACCAGGAGATGTGGTCTGCTTTTTTTTTCTTCTTCTTCTTCTGCTCAAAACAGACAATTTATTTAAAATTCATCACTGCCATACATTAGTGAAGTGTGGTGTTTGTCGATTTGTTAGAGAGAAGCAACAATAGTAGATTTAATAGAGATAGTGAAAGAAACCTGTTATTTGTGATTGAAGTTGATGTTGTACTAGAAGTAAAGGATTCAGTAACACAGTAATTGAGCATTGATAGCTGATAACAGTGAGGAAAGTGAGATTTCAGAGATTACTGACATTTCCAGTGCCCTGCCTTCCTTTCCATCTTAAAAAACGAATCTCCTGTTAGGGGGGTGGCAGTAATGTGACACCATTGTGTTCCCACTGCTTGCAACCTGAACTGGAATCCTGTCAAGGTTGAGACCTGTAGGTCAACAGAGGCCACAGAGGTAAGTGCCAAGCAGGCAGGGTGAGCCCACGATCCATTCCAGTCAGCTGCTGGCAGGAATGTTTCTCCAGCAACTTGTATGGATCAAAGGCTAATATCAGGTAGCTTTAAGACCCTACAACTGGACCCATGTGTTCCACCTTGTTTTTTCAGCTTTCGGAGGCTCAAGGAAGTGTGGCCTCCATGGTTCCCAAAGCCCTCTCCCTCTGCCATGTTTGGGGACAAACAGAGTTAAAAGGGTGTGTCTGATTTACCTGACAGCAGATCACTGGGGGAATCTGTTTGTCGGAAAGAGGACACCCTCTACCGTCACTGTTGCGGTTTACATAACAGCAGTCACAAAGGATATAGTAGACCGAGGCAGGATTTTCCCTGTTTCCGGCATTTGTCCCTGAATGACAGGACCTCCTTACCGTCTGTTCTCGTATACTCAATAAGCACGGTCATGGGAATTGACTTTTACGAAGACCTGAAGTATTTTCCTTACCCCAAGTGCTCCTCTACTCCGTGGCTTTATGTGACTGAGCACATTTACTAGTGACAGCAGTCTGTTATGAGGCTTCCTGTGAGCGGCGTCCTGCAGTGCTAGTTAGCTTAAAGTGGTGGGGTGTATAGGATTTATAGACAGGGAGGGGACAGTATATACTGCATGTCTGACTTCAAGTTAAATATTCATTTTGACATTATGTCTGTGCTCTGTCACTCAAGGTTTTGTTTACTTTTGAATGTGTTTGACCTGGGGAAAGTTAGTTGTGAGTTGTTTTGTACATTAACTTTGTTCAAAATGATTAAGGTAAGACTGCTTTCAGTGTGTAACTACGTTATTTGGTTTTTATTATAGTAAAAATCAAGAAAGGGAAAATCCACAGTTTCATGAAATATATATAAATGTTTGTAGTGTGTTTGTAGTGTTTCAATAAGTGATAGGCTAAACAATTCACAATGCAGTAATGTCATACCGTCATCAAATTAGAATGATCCATAGAATAATACATATAATGATAAATATTTGAGTGAATATTAATAAGAAGCATAAAGGATTCAATATAGATTATATTTTATTGATTTTGTGAATTTTGCGGAGTTGATAATGAACTCACTCACTCTCTCCCTCTCTCTCTCGCACACACACACACACACACACACACACACACACAGAGACGCACACACACAGTTGCACATGTGGAGCACAGTGTGGCCTTTAGAGCTAAGTTCATAGGTGGGAGGTCACAGGCTCGTCTGGTCGTGTTTCACTCAGTGCCACTGTACTGACCTTTAAATCACGATACCAGCTAATGGATAACTCATGATTCCTTTGCATTGTCACTGCTAATATGGCGAGATTGCCATCAACACTGGCCTCACTTGACCATTGCTTACCCCTAAGATACGTCAAGGTCTGTGGACAAAACAGATGATTCAGTGTCTTAGAGTTTTGCCCTTTGCAGAGTTTCGCTGGAGGCCAAGATAGTAAGACCCTTGAAGGAAAAGAGCATTGGATCCGTCGGAGTTGCTTCCATTGTTGGGATTTGACCTTGGCCAATAGCAATCAGATGCATCAGTCCCAGTGATATGAGTACTGAGAGTGAAAGAATAAAATAAAAACACAGGGATGGCTTTTGTACATAGGAACCTTCTGGTAATTAAATGTGATATATGAAGATGATGCTTCAATAGAGTAGACTTAGTTAAGAAACTGAGCCTGCTGCATGCAAGAGGTTCATAAACTGGAAGATAGCAAAGGAAGCCATTTGCTGTCCTCCACTGGGTGACATCTACTGACCACAGTGCCTGTGTGGGCGAGAGGCTTTCATGAGCAGCGCTGTGTGATTCATTATAAGAAAAAAACAACCTTAAAATGCTAGCTTTATTAATAAACCAATCCTCCTTCATGAAAAAAAAAGTCAAAGCACTTATTTGGAGCATGGTAACTGATGACTGTTTGACCCTGGCCATCCCTAATTAATTAATTAATTAATTAACATTTGAAAAGATCATCTTTTGGTTATCACCCAAGGTCAACAGTTGCTAGTATAATGCAGTTAATCGAAGGCCTGTTTACCTTCATTGTGACACTAAGATTAAATCGGTCAAACACAGAATTCATATTGGGCTCAGATTAATTAGATACATCTTTTTTTTTTATCTTTGTAGAAGATCTGCATGAAAGTGTATTATTACCTCTAATTACTTGCAATTATACCCATATGTCTGTCCCACCTGTGCATAGTAAATGTATGTAAATAGTTTATAGAGAATTTAATAGAGGTTTAATAGTTGGCCACATGTTAATATGTACTTATAGCAACGTCCAAATTGAGACTTGTGACGTAGGGTTCTAGAATAAGGAACCTATTATCTCCTTCTGAAGTCCCTTTAACTTCT
Source organism: Sprattus sprattus (assembly GCF_963457725.1). Taxonomy (NCBI): domain Eukaryota; kingdom Metazoa; phylum Chordata; class Actinopteri; order Clupeiformes; family Clupeidae; genus Sprattus; species Sprattus sprattus. The sequence goes on from NC_137926.1 coordinate 21,508,608, forward strand.
AAATGTGTCTGTAAACAACATAAACCTATTTTAACCCTTCCACTTTGCAACACACACACACACACACAAACAAATACACACACACACACACACACACACAGACACACACAAACACACACACACATAAACTCCCCTCTTGAGGCCCACAACTCAGTGAATCAAAGTTCAGGCCCGCGGTGGAAGATGTTTCTCCTTTATGTCTGACTTTGCTCACACATCTGGCACCAAATTGCCCTCCCTCAGTGATGACTTCACATAACAGCGAGTTGGCAATTAGAACGTCAAATTCAAAAAAAGAGAAAAAGAAAAGGAAAGCTATCATCTCTATTCTGACCTCACACTCCCCTGAACTGTGCGAGGAGAGCTTCCTCGCCGCTCGAGCCCCCACAATGCCCCCGAGTCCCTCTCCCTCCCACATGGACCCAGCTTGACTGTGGCGTGCACCCATTAAACACCATTACGGCTCGGACCATTTCATGGTCAGAGAGCATTTCACTACCAGCGTCCCCCCCGAAGCTATGAAAACCCTGTCGGCGGTAGAGCAGGAACCGACGTGTTCTCCGCATTGCTCATTGTCGGCCTCGTCTTTCTCTACCCTCGACTTTTTCATGACATCTTCATGTGGTGCACTTTGACTTTGCATGTGTGATGACAGAAAAGGCTTAGAAATGATCAATAGTCAGTGGGAGGGTGGTGGGGGAACTCCCCACTGGATTTCACAGTAGCTGCCAACCCTTGCCCTAATTGCAATGCAAATGTGAGATGGTCTTGATCTTTTCAAATGCACAATTGAAGTTTATTGTCTGTATAGGTCCTGAATTAAAACAGTTCTCTCAGTTGCTAACAGGGGCAGCTATGCATTCTGTCTAATAGTTCCCCTGGAGGCTGCTGTATTGATTCATGTTTGCATGTGTGCTGTTAAAGAGACTCACTAAATGCACCCTCGAAAACACACAACTGCATTTAAAGGCCCGCGTGGCTGTGTAACTTGAGGATTCAAATTAGTCTGAGGGTTAGCGTTTAGACTCCTGGCACCTCGAAAATGAGCGCTAACAGTTTGAACTTGCTCGCCTGCACAGGCCTGGTTAATAATATGTGGAGGTGCTAAGCCCACGATGATGGTACGAACGAGGTGAAAGCCGATATTTACGCTGAGGTGGGATTGTAATTGGTTCCAAATGTAAACATTTGGGCCTTCGTTGGGCCCTATCCTCACCCCCCTCCATCAACCCCCACCATCCCCAGACTGAAGACCCAATCAGGAATCAGAACATCTGGAGTTCCTCAGAAATAAAGTAATCAAAATTGACGCCAAGCTGCTCTGTGAAGTCTATCCCCAAGAGTGTGCAATCTGGTCGAAGAGAAAAAAAAGCAACATTCTTGCGTGCCTGAGAGGTGTTATAGTCGTCACTAACGAACAGCACTGTTTTATGCTATGTGATCATAATTATGTTGCAACATTGCATCTGTTGTCAGCTGGTTTCCTTCCTCCTTTAAAATAAGCTACTCGCAGTCTATGACAACCTCGCCTAGAAGGGAGAAACACAAACTCTCCATGATGAGGAAGGCTGCTCTCCTCCAGCAGGTTTCTTTCATAGACTGATATGTAGAGGAAGTTGTAATTGATCAGTGTTATCGCTCCCTTTCTGTTCTTGCTGCAGGCCACTTGTCTCTCTCCCTTTGCATATTTCAGCTGGCCAGGTCAGTCGGCCCTGATTTATATGCAACTGTGGTAAAGGAGGGAAACAATGGAGGGAAAGAAAAAGAAAAAAGAGAGAGAAAAAACACATGCTGCTGATTGAGGTTGGCATGGTAATGACTTCCTGTACACTTTTGTCAGTGAAAGGGGCACACTAAGAGAGCGAGAAAGAGGAAGAGAGGGAGAGAGGGAAGAGGAAGAACAACAACAAAATCAACCTATACTGTCAAGATGCACACAAACCTAGCAGTCCATGGAGCACTGACAGTCCCCACAGCTGTGCATTTTACGCTATGTAGAGCCCAATAATTAGCATTCCCATTTTTTTCTTCCTTTCCATTTTTTATAGAGTGGGGGTATTAGGATTTGGTGCATGGGGGTGCAGAAGGGAGGTACACATCTAACTCATTCATCAACTCATTCACCCCCCCCACACACACACAAACATACACACACATACACATTCTCACCATTATGGCCGGCTTTACCCCCTTTCTCCCTGCCTTGGCTACCCAGAGAGGAGATGCTCTTCTGTGGTTTCTTATGATTTGTGTCAGTGTTACAGTTGTCAGCTTGAAGCTGTCAGGAGGGCCACAGTCCTCCTGGATGAATGCAAACATGCCAGTTCTGCCTGACGTGCCTGTGAGGATGACAGCCGAGGAGAGAGGCTTTCTCTCTCTCTTTCTCGCTCTCTCTCGCTCCGACTCAGCGTGATATTCTTCTTAGCTCCAGACGGCCAGCTGTTTGCTGTGGGAAAATAGACTGTTTACAGATAATGGAGGAAGATCATTTCAAAAGCGGATTGGCTGTGGCTGGCTGCCTCTTGCTAAAAGAAAGCTGGAAATGTGGCCTGAAGAGTTTCTTAATTGTGGTTTGTTTTGTCCTGATCATCTATGCTGAGGGGAGAAAAACTGACACTTGCCTAATTAGTTAATGGTTTATGCCCATTTCTGAACATACGTCTAATAAATACTTCACATGGCACAGCAATTATTAAGTACAGTAGAAGGTGTAATTGATGTCTGTGATTTATACATTGTGATCTCCATACAGTGTTCTAAACACTAGACTTTATTTACAAACTAGAAAACAAGTGAGGGTGTTTGTGTGTATGTTTTGTCCTACAGGCAGAGGTGGCAGGACGAATCAGCAGGCCTCACGACAAACCACCCTGTCATGGGAGATGGAGAGCCTGGCCAACAGCAGTGACTGATTGTTAGCATTAGCGACTGTGAGTGTGATTAATATGCCTGGACCTCAAGTAGCACTCTGAAAAAGACACAGAGAGACAGAGAAAGAGAGAGAGCGAGAGAGAGAGAGAGAGAGGGAGAGAGAGAAAGAGAGATGGAGAGAGAGACTGTCCAAAGAGTAAACCTGAGGTGAGCACATGTCATCCTTTTAAAAGAAGATAATGCATAAGCTGAGCTCCGGACACCGCTGTGGAAGAATGAATGACCATGGGACTCCAGAGGCCAGGGCATTAATTCCCCAGGCCTAAATAAGAGCATGTGCGTATGCCTGTGTGTGTGTGCGTGTGTGTGTGTGTGTGTGTGCGCGTGGGGTACTGGTATGTGTTGTGCGTGTTGCGTGGCTGTGTGTGTGTGTGTAATAGGGCCTAATGAGCTTGTTGTGTGGGATGCCACAGACTAGATGCCGGGAGAACACTGTGTGCTTCACTTTAGTGAATTCTCTCCACTCTCGTAATTGCTTCACTATGAAGGCTTTTTCCAACACCTTCACCAACACCCCCGCCCTCCTCTTTTCTCTCTCTCTCTCTCTCTCTCTCTCTCTCTCTCTCTCTCTCTCTCTCTCTCTCCTCCTCCTCCTCTTCCCTCGATCCCTGTGAACAGTCACAGCATCTGCTTCCTTGCATGAACTTCCTGTCTACCCGGCCCACTTCAAAGTCCCTCTACTTTCACGAGAGGTTGCTTTTCTCTGCACAATATGTTTGCTCTGCCCTGCAAATACTTACACACTTTTTGTATGCTTCCAGGGGACAACTCTTTTTGATAAATGGCACGGCACAATTTCATCGATTCATGTTAAATCACCAGTAACTGTAAATGCAATACAATACTGCCAAAATAACACAATAACACAAAAAATCAATTTGAGTGGGATTGTTGTTTTTCATCTGAGCAAGAAGAAAACACCATTTAGTGTAGGATGGTCAATTGAATTAAAGAGGAAAGGCGTGTACTTATGATAATAATTGTAGATGTACACACTGCAGTGCAAACAAACACTCCAAATGTGTTTATTAGAGTGATTATTAAATTAATTCTAGGCACAATGTTGTCTAATTGGTTATTATTCTAATTAATGTAGGCTTGGTAGTATTCTAAAACTTTGTTTTTGTCATTAATGAATGACACCATTGCTGACTGGTCTGTCTGTGTTTTCGTGTGTGTGTGTTTGTTTGTGTCTGTCTGTCTGTATGGAGTGGGAGTGGGGTTGGGGGTCATATACCAATTTTTTTTAGGTTGAATTACACTAATTAATTAAATCACTTGATATTCACATCTGCAATCATACAAAATTCTGATATGAACAGTTGTAGTTGCAACTGTTTAGAAAGCCATACAATTGAAATTACTTTTTCCCTTGAAAATAACGATTTTACCCTCCTATTAACAGCCATTGCAGTAAGCCTGGTTCTATACAAAATACTTCCTCCATTCTCTCTTAAGCACAACTGCTGTCACACCACATACCCGCATAGCCCCCCCCCCCACCCCCTCAACCCCGCCTCCACCCCCTGATTTTTTCTATAAGGCCTTAAATGGGATCAGGCATTAAAACTAGGCTACCTCCCCAACATCTGTAAAGGGGTTCATTGTGCGGCTTTCCAGCGCACTCAGGTTAGCGCTCTCCCTCTCTGCCCCAGTGGAAAAAAAAGAGGCCTGCCAGAATGAGAAATGACGTCCAGGCGCTTGATTATTAGGATTAATTGTCTTTTAGCAGCGCGCTGGAGCAGGAGAGCCAAGGCAGCGCGGGCCTGGGATAATGAGAGCCACTAGGCAGCCTTATTGTTTCTCTTTAAGCCACCCTTCAGCGGAGAGTTGTTTTAAAGCTCCTGTCAACGCCAAGGAAATGGGCACACACAAGAGGAGAGGAGAAGAGAAAGGAGGAGAGGGAAAGAGGGGACAGAAGAAAGGAGAGAGAGGCAAAAGTGTGCTGGAGAATGACTGTGATGTGTTCAGATGAAGGCCCCCGTGGAGAAAGGAAGATGCGGGGGTAAATGTGCTGCCATGATGAAGGAGGTCACTGGCAGTTTAAGATGCTGGCAGATACTACGGCCTGGCAAAGCTCTGTGGCATAGTGCTGGGTGGCCAACGCAAACACACACACACACTCATCCAGGCATCCACACACACACACACACACACACACACACACACACACACACATACAGACACACACACACACACACACATACACACACACACACACACCTGGGCCGGGTCACACCCCAGGGATTTGCCGGCACTGATGTGACCTCTGGTCCACACCACACTCCTCTTGACCTCCTACACCACGCCCACATTGATTATCATACCATCACGAACTTACACCCCACCCCACCCCCATATTTTTCAAGTCACTACGATCGGCCATGAAGGTGTGAGGTGATGAGGATTTGTGCGGTTTTGAAAGACGTAACAATAATATTTTCTCTTGTGGTCTTTTGTGCCTGTGTGTGTGTGTGTGTGCGTGCGTGTGTGCGTGCGTGCGTGCGTGCGTGCGTGCGTGCGTGCGTGCGTGCGTGCGTGCGTGCGTGCGTGCGTGCGTGCGTGCGTGCGTGCGTGCGTGTGTGTGTGTTTGTGTGAGTGTGTGTGTGTGTGTATGTGTGAGTGTGTGTGTGTGTGGCTGCTGCTGGTGGTGGGCCACCCCATGGCTCTGCTGATGAGAGACCTGGGATGATGAAAGGCAGACATGAACAGGGAGCTGCTCGGGCCAGATAAAGATCTTGTCTGTTTTCTTTCCTAATAGCAGGGAATTTAAAAGGTTAATTGCTGTACAGAAAGAAATACACATGAAATTCCCTTTAGTCATCGTGTTTGGGCTCCTAATCACCTCCGTCTTTGGAGAGACAACAGATATTATAACATATATGGCATTTAAAAAAAACAACTCGTTTTATGCGTTTTTACATGTAAATGCTAAATGCATAGTTCTTCTTAAAGTAGCACATCTGAGCTGTGAAGGAAGGTAAATATAAGTTGTTCAGAGCACATCCTCAAAGTCAAACAGACAATGGTTTAGTGAAAGTTACAAATGGACGCGCCACTACAAACTAAGCGTCCAAACAGCTGTCACTTCTCGACATGATCATTCATCATTATTAGATAATAAACAGGGAATAGCCCCCCCAAAAAACCTCTACTACCTTTATTTAGTCCACAGAAGTGTGTCGCAGATAACAGATGAGGCTGGCCTCGGAGTAAAATTAAATTGCTTTTTTTTTTTTTTTTTAAATATTGTTTGCAATTAATGGCTTTGAGAACTACTGCCGCCGAGGCTCCTATCAACTCCTCATGGGATCAGCCTATCAGCTCCCTCGCAATGTATGCAAGTCATTTTAATTTGCTCCTATTCAGCGCTGGCCTCTCCAATAACTTTCAGAAACTTCCAGCAAGGTGATTGACTGTCTGTTATGAGCCTACCATTAGTTAAGCACTCTGATGAAGAGCCCATGTTTGACGCTTGTCAGATTAATGTTAAAAAAAAAGACACAATTCTTATTTATTGACTTTTTTTTTACCCCCCGAGTATGCACTGCGAACTTGCTTAGGGACCCCAAACTTGGCTTGGCTGCGGCCACTATCTCAATTTTCAAGTCTCCTAATGTCCCTAATGTCATTACATGTGTTTGCTGTTCCAAGGCATGTCCAATCAGATTGCAATGCTCTCGTCAGGGTTCACAGTAATTTGATTTGTAGTAAATCATTGTTCTCTGTTTCTGTAAAGTCAACTGAATTAACCCCCCTCCCCCTCACCCCCAGAAGCTCCATCCTTCCCTGGGACAAGTTCCATGGCCACAGCTCTGTTTTGTGGTCCTCTTGTCTTGTAATAGTCTGTGCAACTGTTTTACCACTTCTTCTGTTAGCATTCGTTTATTATCATTTATCATTGTGTTATTGCGGTTGAATTGTGTTTCCATGTTGTTGTTCTGTTTCTTTTGTTAAGGGCCATAACACTGTCAACATCCCTATGGCGGTAATTGACTAGAGTGGTAAAAAAAGAGAGAGACATGAAGGAGTGAGAGCTTTGAGTTGCGAGTACAAGCCGAAATGCTGCGTAGCCCCAGGTGAGAGAGCATGGAACACATGGACGTACAATGAAGGCAGTGAGCAAACGCTAATCTGCGCTTTGGGAATATACTCGTTCCTCTCATGCGTTCAAGAGTCTTCAGGGAGATGCTCTTTGTTTTGAGAAATCGCTCCTCGTACCACTAAACCCTGCAGTACTGTGAGCAAACTTCCAATAATAGAGATTGGTTCAAATGCCAAATTGTGCTTTTCTCAGACATATTGCCCACACCATGTGGTAACATCACTCTTAGCGTTTGTGTATATATGTGTGTGTGTGTGTGTGTGTGTGCGTCTGTTTATGTGTTTGTGTGAGTGACGGGGGCTGTGGGCCTTTACCGTTTCAAAGACACCCGTTTTCCATCTTATACACACTGGTACACACACACACACACATAAAGTCTGGATAAATCACTCACACATACACACACACACACACTCATACATATGCACACACATACATACACACACACACACACACAGTCACAAGCACAGGCACATTCCCACCCACACGCCGTGCTCTCCCCAGCTTGCCGACGTGCGACGTGGGCCGCTGAGAGAGACAGAGAGCTTGAACACGAACAGATGGGACGAACAAGGCGGCGTAAAATAAAGTTAAACTAGAACAAAATGAGTGTGTGTGCGTGTGTGTGTGCAAGCAGCGCGGCGTGGCCGCCCTTTGTTTGCCAGGAAGGTGATCCTCTGCATCTGGGGATGATGGAAGGCACGATTAAAATTACCAGAGGGAATGATTAATATCTCCTTAAAGCGCACACTTCCACCTTATCAATCATCCCATTACTCGGGAAAAGTTAATTGTGTGAGGGGAGGGTTGGGCCCCCTGAACCATGAAAAAGTAGCCCGCCCCTCGACATGTTTACTTACACAACAGAGTGGGCCCACTGAAGTCTACGTATTTATCCTCAACACTTCCTACTTCCTGAAGTAGTCTTCATGTCCTCATCTAAAATAATTCAGTCAATGGAGGTTTAGTTTCATTTATGCTGTATATCCATGTGCTTTATATAACGTTGATGACGCTAGGCATCATGCAGGACATGGTTTGGTGAATTCATGATTTTTTTTGATAATGGATTTCACTTAAAATTTCTGAATGATTTTCAGATATATGTATATTTGTTTAAAGAAAATGGTTATTTATTTGGGACACAGCTGTAGTGTAATGCAGTAATAGTATCCATCCATATTTCAGTGTGTTGGTGCACACACATGAACTGTACATGTCCCTGTAATTGTAGTTATGCACTTACATCACGATCAGGAAAAGCACTGGAATAGGAGGTGTGTGTGTGTGTGTGTGCCTGTGTGTGTGTGTTGGTGGTGGTGGGGTGTCTGTGTGCTCTCAGCGGCCCTGGTTGCCCTTGCCTCTCCTCCCTCCCCCTGGTTGCCGGTGTGTCCTACTCTTTGCCCTCTCTGCTCTGCTGCTCTCGCTCCCCCCTCCCCTCCACCCCCCCCCCCCTCCACACACACACACACACACACACACACACACACATACACACACACACACACACCCCTACCCCCTCAGCACCACTCCCTGCGTGCCTGTGCTGCCTGGGCCAGCTGCTCCCACTTCATCTTCAGCAGCGTCATCAGCCAGGGTATTAATCATGTTTTTCGAGGGGGACACTCCGCTATTTATCTCCCTGACACCTTCAGCATTCTGGGCCCCGTTGCCGGGCACAGCCCATTGAGTAGTAAGATTACACATTACCGCGCTCCATTGCTTCTGCCTGCCCTCTCCATTGACTGGCTGTTCAACGGTGGCATCGCACTTGCACGATCGGGACATAATTTATGCCTTACATGTATGAAAAAGACTATACTGTTTCTGCTACACACCCCCCTCTCCTCCAACCACCACCTCCCACGCCTATCCCCTCCTCACTTTAAGCTAAGCCTAAGTGCAGCATGTGCGCATGTAATTGTTATCATCTATCTGTGCCCTGTCTAGCGTACGCGGGTGGCGGCACTGGAACCACCCTGTGCCCATCACTCTCACTGCTCTGCAGTACCAGGTGAAGACTGGGGAGGTCCGAACTGGTCTTGCGTCTCTGTTTCGAAACAAAGATTTTTTTGTGTGTGTGTGTGTGTATGTTTGTGTGTGTTATACCTGTTTGGAGAAATCAAGGGTATTTCTCCTGTCAGAGGAGTGGTTTGAGGGTCTGAGGGATGTTTAAGTGCCATTGGTGTATTTCACTTGTAATGCTGCATAATGAAACTGGGTTGTTGAGATAAGTGGGACCTGAAAAGCAATACGCTCTGTTGCTGTACTTTTACAGCAAGACAGCTGGGCTATACAATAAAAGCAGGCACTATTTGTATTCAAGGTCCCTCCTAGAAATGCAGTTTTAGTTCATTTGAGTGTTCATTTGATGAAGGTTCTATTTGTATTTTTTCTAGCCACTGGACGTGATGAGATGTCTTTTATATGCAGCACTTATCAGAACTTATTTAAAGGTGCATACATGTGATGCTTTTCTGAACAGCACAATTTCTCTTTTTGCAATTGTCTGCTAGCAATATTTTTCCAGGAACTGGGATTGTACCGCAGACTGTAGACATTCAGGATATTTTGAGGGGAAAAGGAAACCTTTGGCTGCTCTGGAGGAGTCTGGAGCTTTGCTGTGTGGCCGGGTCAAGAATCTCTGTATTTTGGCCTGTCTTCCGTAGACTGCTGCCCTGGTTTTCCTCCACAAACTGCTTACCTCATGATTTAATTGTAGCTGGCGCTTGTATACAAAGTTCTCTCTCTCTCTCTCTCTCTATCCCTCTCTGACATTCAGTGGAAATTAAAGCATGAGTTAACTCCAATTACTCACTTTGACCCCTGTCTTCTCAATGCACCAGAGCACCAAAGAAATGTTTCCTCCCATTGAACTGACTCTACATAGGACAAAAGGTACGCATATGCATGTGTCACTCAACGCTTATGCATAATACATTACATTACATTACATTACAGTACATTACAGTATTGCAACATTCAAAAAGGTATGGGCCAATTTTCTAACCATGTTGGTACACTTAAACATGTTGCATGTGAGTGAATGGTGTACAGTATAATCAAGGTTTTGATTGGAATAAATTAGACAGAGAGTGCCTGCAGCCATATGGTTTGGGCTGTTTTTGTTTTCCGTGGGAGGGTCTGCTAATCACACTGCAACACAGAGGAGAGAGTAAGGAGAGGTGGTTGGAAATTAGGCAACTGCTAAATCAAAGTTATTTCGAGGGCAATTTACATTTTTGAAAATACTTTAGCCTTCACAACACACACCCACCCACACACTCACCCACACACACCCACACCGACTCCCACCACACACACACACACACACACTAACACATAAACACACACTAACACACACACACACACACACACACACACACACACACACACACACACACACACACACACACACAGAACCACACAACACACACACACACACACACACACACACACACACACACACAACACACGGACACACACACACACACACACACACACACACACACACACACACACACACACACACACACATACATGCCCACATGCTCTGTACTTGACTGTCTGTCTCTCTTTCCCTTCCCGTCTCTCTATCCACGAGTGTATAATTCATTTATGCTCCTGTGATATGGCATAAGATGGGGAATAAGACTTGAGAGGAGGGCCTCTGGGAGTAACCCAGTACCCTGTGACCTAACCCTGGCTGTGTAGCACCTTTGACCCCCTCCAGTGCCCCCTCTCCGAGCCCGTGGAGCCCGTGGAGAGGTCCAGTGAGAGCCCGGTGCTAAGTCAGATGCCCTCCTTTCTGCGCCGTCATGGAATATCAAAGATTGGAGAGCCCCGGTGTCCAGACGCTAATACCACCTGACACTTTTGTTAGAACTGAAATCATTTCATGCTCATTTGCCCTTGCCGCTTATCTTGTAAATCCTGCTGGAGAGACTGAGGGGGTGATAGGTGGCCATTAACAAGAGAAAACAGCCCCAGGCGCTCAATGGTGTTTTGAGCCCTCAACTTCGACTGCCAGGCAGCGGCTGCCTGGAAGGTGGTTCCGCCCCCAAAACTCTTATCCAATCAATGTGCTTCCCACCTCCAAACCTCTGGTTCCGCCCCCAAACCTCTGGTCCAATCCAAACACTTGAAGCCCAAATTTAAACTTTCTGTATAGTGCTCTCATTCCAGCTCCAACTTCATTCCACCTCTCAGCAACGAGTGAAAGCTCCAACTTTACAAAGGCATGTAGCTAATATATTTCTATTTTAAACATGAAATGGCTAATTGAGTTTGCTTTAGGGCTGTACATGTAAGATGGGCCAGCTAATGTTATGTTTAGCATGCAATATGTTAACCATATTTAAAGATAGATTGTGCTAATCTTAGCTGTGGTAATGTCATTTCAACCTGCTAGCTAGCTAAATCTGGTTAAAACATTAGGTAACAGTAAGCCTACAAAGTAAGATTTATTACTGTAGATTAATCACTGTATAAAATGGGCCGGCTAATGTTATCTTTACCATGCAATAGGTTAACATAAAGATAGATTATGCTAATCTTAGCTGTGGTAATTTCATTTCAACCTGCTAGCTAGCTTAATCTAATTTAAGCTGTGGTAATGTTATTTCAACCTGCTAGCTAGCTAAATCTAGTTAAAACATTAGGTAACAGTACGCCTATAAAGTAAGATTAATTACTGTAGATATGTATTTAAGTGATTAATTACTGTAGATATGTATTTTAGTGATTGTTAATGGTTAGTGGTTATCTTTCAAATGACGTTGAGACTGGTTGACTTCCAGGCTGCTTACTAACACTGGGTAACTCTCAGGCAGCCAATTGGCTTTGGGTGCCTGTGAGGCACTCGATGTTGAGACTTGTTGACTTCCAGGCTGCTTTGGAATAAGGGTAACTCTCAGGCAGCCAATTTGCTTTGGGTGCCTGTGAGGCACTCGATGTTGAGACTGGTTGACTTCCAGGCTGCTTTGGAATAAGGGTAACTCTCAGGCAGCCAATTGGCTTTGGGTGCCTGTGAGGCACTCGATGTTGAGACTGGTTGACTTCCAGGCTGCTTTGGAATAAGGGTAACTCTCAGGCAGCCAATTGGCTTTGGGTGCCTGTGAGGCACTCGATGTTGAGACTGGTTGACTTCCAGGCTGCTTTGGAATAAGGGTAACTCTCAGGCAGACAATTGGCTTTGGGTGCCTGTGAGGTGACTCTCAGGCAGCCAATTGGCTTTGGGTGCCTGTGAGGCACTTGATGTTGAGACTGGTTGACTTCCAGGCTGCTTACTAACACTGGGTAACTCTCAGGCAGCCAATTGGCTTTGGGTGCCTGTGAGGCACTCGATGATGAGACTGGTTGACTTCCAGGCTGCTTTGGAATAAGGGTAACTCTCAGGCAGCCAATTGGCTTTGGGTGCCTGTGAGGCACTTGATGTTGAGACTGGTTGACTTCCAGGCTGCTTACTAACACTGGGTAACTCTCAGGCAGCCAATTGGCTTTGGGTGCCTGTGAGGCACTCGATGTTGAGACTGGTTGACTTCCAGGCTGCTTTGGAATAAGGATAACTCTGAGGCAGCCACCAGTTTTTGTAATAGGCTTTTTAATAGACTTCATAATAGACTACAGGTGACTTTGTGACAGCCAGTGGAGAGGAATCTAGGCATGGTGGATTAACGTTGTGCTCCAGACTGCTTAACACTGACCATGTAGCCTACAGTTCAGGTCATCACAAGATAAAATAGTTTAGTATGTGTGTCTCAGGGAGTCATAGGCTTATGTTTTCATACTTTTTCCCCGTTTCAGGCAATGGAGAAGAATTGGCTTGGCTGAAGTCAATCGAAGATGGCTTAAAGAAGGAAAGGGACCCTAGAATCGAGCAATCCTTTGATATTCTTGAAGGGAATATTCCTGAGGATGTTCTCTTGAGGAAATTTGATTTTTACCATTTTCACATTATTCTGTATCAACTTGGTTACTGTGTGTATGAGGGTTGCACTTGGCCTTTATTTTCAATAAAGAATATGTCACACCCCATCAGTCTTGTCTCTCCTCCATCATGTGTGTCCTCTGATGATACATTTTTTTAAAATAATTAATGTAAGTTGGGGTTTCATTAACTTGTAACACTCTACTGGAATAAACCCTTATGTGAAGCTGTAGAAATAAGTGTTGAAATGAATTTATTTTATTTCAGGCCCAGCTAGCTAAATTATCAGACTAGTTAAATCAAGATGCCAAGTTCAATACACTTCCAATTCAATACACATACACAGTGATGTAGAACATCTAGTTATTTTATTAATTAACAACAACAAACAAAGGATTTTTATTTTTTATTTTTAATATTTGCGATGTGTGTGTCAACACACTTTTTAAAAACGTCAACTACCACCTCTACCATTCCTGGCCCCAATGTATGTGTAAGGAGTCCAAAATCCTCATTTGAGCACACCTGGTTGGGTGCTGGAGCTGTTGTCTGGAGGAAAAGATAAAAACATAAATTAAGGATAAATAATGTCTATTATACCTGTCAGAGCCCAGATATAGGATGTGGAATATTGCAAATTACTTGAACTCCGTGGCTCTCCCTGTGGCCACAGTGGGGTCTAGAGCAGGCAGCATGGCCACTTCTTTAAAATCAATGCTCCCGGCAGCCAGAGCACCAACAGAGGAGCACAGGTCCTTGGCTTCGCCTTAACAAAAATGGGAAAGACATATCATGACACGAACACAGTATTAAATTCAGATTTGATGCACATACCAATCTGACAGTGCAACACTTATTGACACTGGGGTGTAATAGTTTGGAGCTGGCTTTCTGAAGTTCTTTCTTGATATCAATGTATGTAAAAAGTGACGTTACAAGAATAGTGTGTAGAATTGAACTGTACCCTCTGACAGCTTTGAGCAAAGTGAGGTGACTCTGGTCACTGGGGACGGAGTCACCCCGACCTCCTGCAGCTGCTGCCTGAGGTCCCTCTTCTTATTCTTATCAATCCTCAGGAGAGCAGTGAGGGTGTTAATGGACATGCTCTCAGGAGGAACAGTCCTCCTCCTGATCTCCTCCACCGTTATCTGGTATCTTTGTAAATATAATTTCTGAGATTCACACTCAAAAAAGGTTTCAATGTTTCAACAATATAATTTGTAACAATCATATTAGGATTTCATCTTCTTTACATATGTGACTGGTTTTCCCAGATTCCATCACAAATGGAGCATCAGGGCTGGATGGGGCAGTAGGGCTTGGTGGAGTAGCAGGGCTGGGTGGGGCAGGAGGGCTGGATGGGGTTGGGGCTGGGGCGGAGGCTCCACCAACCAGTGGTGACTGGTGGAAAATTAATGATTTTGCAGATGGCCCTATAAAGTCACAAGAAGTAACCAAATGTGAGTAGATGGACGTAGATGAACTAGTGTTGTAGTACTCGAATCCAGTCTAGAGACCATTTTCTGCGTTCTCTGTCTCGTCTCTGACTGGAACCTTCAAAAGACTTGGTCTTGACTTGGTCTCAAGAAGGACTCGTATTTTCAGAGCGAGTCCTCGAGACCAACAGATTTGATTTTAAGTTCAAGTTAACAAATTTATCCAATTATCCATTATCCATCATTAAAAATCAATTTAAATAAAATAAAAAACATAGCAAAATGTTGATTGGCATTATTTGAAAATGACATCCCATGGTGCTATACAAAGACTTTGCCTTAAGTCAGTGAATAAATTCATAGTTTTTGGAAATCAATAGATGGACAAAGGAAGTGGGTTGATATAGGACTTCCCCCATAGAGAGGGCATGGATTGCTGTTCCGCCAGTACATGGCACGATAAAGAATAACTTACCACCTTTTGCCACCTGCAGGGCCTTACGCTTCCGTCCTACTGTATAAAGACATTGCAATTAACAAAGTATTTTAGGGGGAATTATTGTAGTCATTGTTAAATGTCAGTGTGTGAGAGCGAGCTTTTTTTTAGTCATTAAAGTAGGTCTAGGTTGAACCTTACCCTACCTGGGCGCCATTTCTTCATAAACTGAAAGAGAAAGGCAACATGAATGTGATTAGTATTATCACATAATGTTAGGCATATGCAATGTTAAAAATAATCTGGCAGATTTATTCAGGAGGCCTATCTATATGAGGAGGCATGAGGACAATTTAACTTTATCACTAAGGGATATCATGAACAATACAGGTATCTAAAACCAATTGGCTGCCTGAGAGTGACCCTTATTCCAAAGCAGCCTGGAAGTCAACCAGTCTCAACATCAAGTGCCTCACAGGCACCCAAAGCCAATTGTCTGCCTGAGAGTTACCCTTATTCCAAAGCAGCCTGGAAGTCAACCAGTCTCAACATCGAGTGCCTCACAGGCACCCAAAGCAAATTGGCTGCCTGAGAGTTACCCAGTGTTAGTAAGCAGCGTGGAAGTCAACCAGTATCAACATCAAGTGCCTCACAGGCACCCAAAGCCAATTGGCTGCCTGAGAGTTACCCAGTGTTAGTAAGCAGCCTGGAAGTCAACCAGTCTCAACATCAAGTGCCTCACAGGCACCCAAAGCCAATTGGCTGCCTGAGAGTCACCTCACAGGCACCCAAAGCCAATTGTCTGCCTGAGAGTTACCCTTATTCCAAAGCAGCCTGGAAGTCAACCAGTCTCAACATCGAGTGCCTCACAGGCACCCAAAGCCAATTGGCTGCCTGAGAGTTACCCTTATTCCAAAGCAGCCTGGAAGTCAACCAGTCTCAACATCGAGTGCCTCACAGGCACCCAAAGCCAATTGTCTGCCTGAGAGTTACCCTTATTCCAAAGCAGCCTGGAAGTCAACCAGTCTCAACATCGAGTGCCTCACAGGCACCCAAAGCCAATTGGCTGCCTGAGAGTTACCCAGTGTTAGTAAGCAGCCTGGAAGTCAACCAGTCTCAACGTCATTTGAAAGATAACCACTAACCATTAACAATCACTAAAATACATATCTACAGTAATTAATCACTTAAATACATATCTACAGTAATTAATCTTACTTTATAGGCTTACTGTTACCTAATGTTTTAACCAGATTTAGCTAGCTAGCAGGTTGAAATAACATTACCACAGCTTAAATTAGATTTAGCTAGCTAGCAGGTTGAAATGAAATTACCACAGCTAAGATTAGCATAATCTATCTTTATGTTAACATATTGCATGGTAAAGATAACATTAGCCGGCCCATTTTATACAGTGATTAATCTACAGTAATAAATCTTACTTTGTAGGCTTACTGTTACCTAATGTTTTAATCAGATTTAGCTAGCTAGCAGGTTGAAATGACATTACCACAGCTAAGATTAGCACAATCTATCTTTAAATATGGTTAACATATTGCATGCTAAACATAACATTAGCTGGCCCATCTTACATGTACAGCCCTAAAGCAAACACAATTAGCCATTTCATGTTTAAAATAGAAATATATTAGCTACATACCTTTGTAAAGTTGGAGCTTTCACTCGTTGCTGAGAGGTGGAATGAGAGCACTATACAGAAAGTTTGAATTTGGGCTTCAAGTCTTTGGATTGGACCAGAGGTTTGGGGGCGGAACCAGAGGTTTGGAGGTGGGAAGCACATTGATTGGATAAGAGTTTTGGGGGCGGAACCACCTTCCAGGCAGCCGCTGCCTGGCAGTCGAAGTTGAGGGCTCAAAACACCATTGAGCGCCCCAGGCCTCGGGATGGATATTTCTTTTCTCTCTCTCTCTCTCTCTCTCTTTCTCTCTCTCACCTCTCTTACCTCGTTCTTCCACTTTCCTCTCCTATTCCCTCTCAGAGCAGTAAAGTTAGAAGCCAGAGTTTGGGGACCGAGGTACTTGTGGGGGGCTGAGAAGGGGGGAAGGTTCTCTGGGGTTGGAGGAGAGCTTAGCTAAAGAAAATACGGCCTATCCTATCAGCATGTGGGCACGCTGTATCACTTTCCAATCATAACTGTTTTCTTTGGCCTCAGGACACCAATGGGCCCCCAGAGAAGTGATTACAGTCAAAGAGAAAATCCAACCCCAAAACCTTTTTTCCTCTCTCTCCCTCTCTCTTTCTCACTCCATCTCCCCCTCGCTTTCCCTCCACGCTCTCAGGGGACTTGTTGCAAGCACATATGGTTCAAATTCCAAGTGTGAAATAGGCCTAAACACCAATTATTTTATGGTATAAACACGGGAGAAAGATTTTCAGGCTTGTAACTACTTACCATAGATTAGCCTTGCTTAGGCTTTTTATTTTTTTCCTCATGCATAAAATAGAAAATAAAAAAAGGTTTTACGGCACAGTTTTATGTCATAGTTATTTAAGTTTGGGGCTCCGGGGCCCTATGCACAAGCCATTCCTTTTATGGGCGCCTGACCGCATCGCTCCCCAGGCCAGTTGTTCTGGCTTGCCTTGCTAATAGGAAACAGGAAATAGCAGCATCAAGGCTGAGGGGGGTTACATGCTTGCTTACACAGGCTGTAATTGGCTGAGAGGGTAACATGCCTGCTTTCACAGCCTGTAATTGGCTGATTTTTGAACCATGAGAAGAGGAGAAGAGGGGGAAGAGGTGTCTATGTGTGTGTGTGTGTATCTATGAGAGAGAAAGAGAGAGAGAGAGAGAAAGTGTGTATGAGTGAGTGTGTGTGTGTGTGTGTGTGTGTGTCTGTATGCTTGTGTCTGCATGCGTGTGCGCGTGTCTGCATGTGTGTGCGGGGCAGAGAGCCAGTAGACAGCTTAATAAAGCATGCATGCTGCATCAGAGGAGTAAACAGCTGGGCAGAAAAGGGCATTTCAATAAGAATGTCAATGTCCCTTATGCACTCTCTCTCTCTCTCTCTCTCTCTCTCTCTCTCTCTCTCTCTCTCTCTCTCTCTCTCACACACACACACACACACACACACACACACTTTCCCTGTCACCCCAAGAGATGGAGGGAATTTATGATATAACCTTTGTTGCCTTGAGATTCATATCTTTGATTCATGAGCATTTTCTCGAGTGCTGAGTAATACTTCAAATGATATTCCACATGAGTAATGACCTTGTAATACGTAAGGTCTATTTTTTAGGCATTCCTCTTTAAAATGATTTCCGGATTGTATTTTTTGTTATGACTGCTGTGCCCAAGAAAAGCCCCTTTCTTGACCCTCGTTTGGAGGCCATAAACTCCATCAACGGAATGGCACCCAATAAGCTCCATGAGGGCAGTTTGGACAAGAGTCAATCAAACAGACAACCATCAAGTTATAAGAGAGAAATCAAAGAGGATTGAGTCATTGCTAGTGTTTAGGCTGTAAAGCACTGACAAATCTGTAAGTCATACAAACATTAAGGTTAAAACAACAGAGCTAATTTGTTTTACTGTACCACCAAGACCACTAGGAAATGATTACGTCCTCGTGTTAGCGACATAAAGTAGAGAGTGGTTGTGAACACAGACACACTTCCACTCGCAGGCATCTTGACATACGGCGAGCGTTTAAAGCGGCAGCTGTGTAAGTCACCTCTAATACACCACTGGCTGCTGCAGAGGGTGGCTCTCACATGAAAGAGCTGGAGCCCACTCAGAGAGGTGGGGAGTGAAGCCCACAACACAGCTCTGATAACAAGGAGCTGGCTTCAAACACGGACAAAGGCTGACATCAAATGCTGCTGCTCAGTGGTGTGTGTGTGTGTGTGTGTGTGCGCGTGTGTTTGTGTGTGTGTGTGTGTGTGTGTGTGTGTGTGTGTGTGTGTGTGTGTGAGAGAGAGAAAGTTAACGTGTGTATAAATGTGTAAGTGTGTGTGTGTGTGTGACTCTCTTTCTCTCTCTCTCTCTCTCTCTCTCTCTCTGTATCTATCCATCTCGTTCTTTGTGTGTGTGTCCATCCATCTCCTGTGCTCTAATGACACACTATGTTGTGGCTGTGACAACAGCATTAGGTCCAGCGTTCACATGGCTTTTGATAACTGAAATTTCGAGGAGAAAAAGCTCCGGTGACTCGTATGCGCCCGAGGAATAAGATGAAAAGCACCAGGGCTGTCCCAGGAGCACAACAACACTGTCATAACTATCAGAGTGCCCACATCTTCTCCAGTAATTCTGGACATTACTCCTTCATTGTGCCCCAGCTGTTCAGGCCACCATTAGTTTGGGGGGCTGCTTGTTTTAGACTTTGATAGCTTTTGTAAGGTGTGCCATAAAGGACAATTTTCTGTAATTCACATATCATAGGTGGTCAGGTGCCATTTCTTCCAGCCTGGTGGTGTACATGGACAAGCCCAATATATGAGCTATGGTTTCAACACATGTGTGCTTCACTGTATTCATTTCTAGACCACGTTTCCAGAACCTCTTTCAGATTATGAAAATTGATGCGGAGATAATTGCTCACCTTGTACAGAATACACTGACCTCACCCTCTCCTTATGGTGATCAAGCAGGATGCTACGGCTGCGTTCCAAGGCTCCAACCTTGACGAACACAGGAAAGGAGACAGGGAGAGAAAGAGAGAGAGAAAATGTTCAGTAATGAAGTGCTAGCATGATGAATCACCTCTCTGTGTGAGAGACTCCAGGAGGACCCCGTGATCTTCTGTTTCCAAAATGTTGTATTGATTCTGATCATGCTCTGTAAAAGTCTGCCGTGACCCCTTTTTGCCAGTGTGCCCCCAAACGCCCCTCCTCTCTGTTTCCGAGACAACCCCATCACGTCCCCAACCCTCAGCCTTGTCTCTTTAGACAGCTCTTCACTCAAGGTCTCATGTACGACTCAAATGCAGCATCTCATCATCCAAATAATATTGTGTCCCATTATTAAGTATTGATTCAGAGGAGGCCATGTTCTTATTGTTCAGTTGCTCACTCAGCTGCTTCAGCTATCACTATTCATCTGAACATAAGATGGAGAGGGATGGGATGCTCCTTACACTTAGGTCAAGTAGCTGTTGTTGTCTGGGTTTTAATATTTTTTTGAAGGCCACCATGGATGTGTTGCACACAGGTATATGCACTTGTGGTGTTCTTGCTCAAGTATACATAACTTGAGCACTTCAGCTCAAGAACAGCCTTCACATTACCTGCAAAAAATCTTGTACAGATGTAAACTTTATTTGCATTCAAAGTATTTATTACATAGTGAGTTGAGGGATGATCGCGATGTTGTATCTATATATAGAGTAATGAGAAAAAAAGTTTAAGATAGAGCAGGCTTTTGAATCACATTTCTTTAATTATAATTTAATTGAGTAGAATATTAAAAGCCAGAGCTTATGCATGTTGAATCAGTGTAATTGAGGTGTTGTGTGTTTAATAGAGTGTTCATTAAGGGTTCTGGAATGAAATACCTGTTTTGCCATTTCAACTTTTCTGAAAAATTATATTTAGTTTTTGACCATTTATTGTAATTAGATTAAAATGAGATGAGAAATATGCAGCTTCTCCCTGTAGAATTATATCTAATTATAAAAATATGGATCAAATCAAGAAAAACAATTGACTGCATGGAAGTCGTGTCCTCTGTTATTTCTCAATAATTATATACACAAATCTATCATCCCAGTATTCCAGTCCATTTCCCACAATGCACTTTGCATCCCTACATCTTGCTTTAAAACAATGAGTAAAAAACATGAAGAGAAGTTTTAGCACATTTGACATTTAGTTTGAATATCAAAAGTAATGCCTTTGGAAACAAGGAGGATCTCTATTCTATAGCTTTCTCCCTCTTTCTCAAGCAAAACCAACAGAGACGAAGAAGGCATTGATCCCGTATTGCCATCCCAACGGGTCTACTGGTGAGGTAAAAATTAAGAAGCCCTTAAACTCGGCAATTGGCAATAATGAGCTATCATTACTCAAATTACAGCGTGCACTGATTGGGTTTAAAGTAATGAAGAAAACAACATGATCAATCATCATCAAGACCCAGCCTCGGCGTGTTGGTACATCCCACAAACCCCCACCCCCACCCCACCCTACGCGACTCCCCTGCCTGGTAAGGGGGCTGCTGGCTTTGGGCTCCATCTGCAGGCCTGGTCCCCTCTAGAATCACTGCCTCACGGAGCAAACCAGAGGAGACATTTCACAAATATGACTTCAGCTCATGCCCGACCCCAAACGCATGCATATATGTACACACACACACACACACACACACACACACACACACACACACACAAACACACACACACACAAGATTCAAAAGCCAGCAAACTCCTCCTGGCATTTGACTCACAAGCCATGGGGTCAACTGTGTTGTCTAAGTCACGCTCTGATATATATATGTACATTATGCTATATATCCTAAAGTTTATGTGCCATCTTTGTCATGCTTATAGTATCTCTAGCCTTTCTGTCTGGTTGAAATTGAATTGGTCAAAAAAGCCAATGAATGAGAGAGCTGCTTATTATAATCCCAGTCTTATTCAATAGGTGTACTGTAAAGCACTTGCACCATCCATTATCATTTTAATACCCTGCTGCACTTACTTCAATCTCAGCTGCTGACAAAATGGTTTTCTAAAGTAAGAAGTCTTAGGCGGAGGGAAGTCATTTATGACACAGTTCACCAGTAGATAACTCTATAAAGATAAGGGAGTCACATAATGAAGCAAATCTAAGTATTATTAAGAGGAATATGCAGATGGTGGCTGGAGAAATCCCTGTGGTGATTAAGTGCTATTATGAGATGAATAATGTAGCTAATCACGGCTAGAGTTGAGTCTGTGTGCGGTAGATATTAGTGCATTTGCACAAAAACCAAAAGAGGAAGGAAAAACCATTATGTTCCTGGCTTTAAATGCATTCCATATGCATTGTAATAGTGTGAGGTCTCTGATGTCCAGGCTGCCTGTGCTTAATGTTAATGGACACCAAAACAACCCTCTGGGAGAGTGCCTAGGCTCACGTCGAACATAAAGGACTGGCTGGGATCAGTATGAAGAGTGAACGTGTGTGTGTGTGTGTGTGTGTGCGTTGCATCAACCTGAAGCATCTACTGTATCCCGTTACTAACTTCACAGCACCTCTCTGACCCCCATCCCTACACCGCACCCCACCACCACCACCACCACCACCACCTCACCTAAAAGTTTTGTGGCCGGTTGCGCTGCAGCATTAGCACGCTTGGAAAAAAAGCTTCTAAAGTTGCCCGTCGTCAATAATGAGGTCTCATTTACACAAATTACTCTGAGCGCTGATTAGGTATTATCTAACAGCAAGGGCCACCTCGATCAATCATCATCAGGCGCGCCAGCGTCGATGGACATCGAAAGGTTAACCCAGATCCTGCGCACTCCCGGCAATGTCAGCAGAAATCAGCGCATGAGGGCCGCAAGGCTGTCGATAGAGCAGCCAGACAATTAGGTAATGATTAAAACAGAGGCACCTGAGAGTCAATAAGAAAATGAGCCATCCCGGCATAATTCGAGAATGATTTGTTTACCAATCCATGCGGCCGCTGCAAGAGAGAGGCACTCAAGTGCAATGTATTAAATCTCGCTCCGTTCTCTCACTCCACGTACAACCAGATCTAATAATAAATATATAAAAACTCTAAAACTTCTACAAAAGGCTTCATCTTGCCTTTCTGTGGCATGAAGTTGTTTACTGAGTTCTCTAAAAGATTGGGCCTATGTCAAAGTGAGGCCGTGTTGAGGCTGTCTTGAGGCCACTTGAGGCCCCTGGAGCCTTAATCTGCTGGTCAAGAAGAACTCTCCTTCAAGAACTCTTCCTCTCTGCTATTTTAAAGGTAAAAGGAACGGTGTGACTTCAGGCTCATCATCAACATGTGACACCTTTTCAAAATGATATCCTGTGAAGTTTCACATCATTAATCCTCACCATACGCAGCGCAGTTGCTTTTTTTTATTATTTTTTTTAATTGTGTCTCTTCACACACATTGCGACGGCTACATATGTGTGTGCCTCACCCTGCACATGAGAGTGCTGGAGGTGTTGAGAGGGAGGCAGAGAGCACATCCGTGAGGAGTGTGTGTTTGATGCACGTGGGCGGAGTGTTTATTTAGCCTTGCACCAGAGCCCCCTGCAGCGCACAGGTCAGAGATGTTCAGATGCTTTGCGCAGAGGAGCAGTTGGCAACTCGCTGCTAAAGGGAAGTGCTAATGATGAATTGTGACAAAGAGGATGGAGAGCTCATGAGCTAAATATAAAGATGACAGAGAGAAAGTGAGAGAGAGAGAGAAGACAGAGAAGGAAAGAAAAATGTTCGTGATGATCTTGTAGCACAGTAAATAGAAAAAAACGGAAAGAGAGGGGGAGCGAGAGAGGTTTGTAATGTTCTTGTGGCTTAGATAGAGGGAGACAGATACAGAAAGTGAGGGAGAGAGAGATGTTGATGATGGTTTTGCAGTATGGAGAGAGAACACTCTGGCCCTGGCTTTCATCTTAGGTGAGGAGAAGTAACAGATGCTTCTGTATGGTTGCCAAATCTGCGAGGAAGTCAGCCTCCCTTATGAGCAGCTCCCAAACCACCACGCTGAACTTTGGAGAGGGAGTGATAAAAATCTATGTCTGATTTTATTTATTCTTTTTCTTTTTCATTTAAAATATGCCCAGCTTTGAGAGTGTGTGAACATTTGCCAGAGCCTCCATGATCACTCTGAAGTGAAGGTCAGGGCTCTTTTATGATCAGAAAATACATATGCATAAAAAAGACTATTTACAAAGGATCCACAAAGGATCCATCCTTTTATATCAACTTTTATGTTCTCTTTCCTTAGTCCCTCGGATTTTCCTTCTTTTAATGAAATGGTGGATACCACATAACTCCAGGCTTATGCCGATCCTCTGAGTCGAGCTGATTTGAATAGGGAAATGGAAAGACATCACGACGAAGCGGCTCAGTTGTTTGACTATCCCTTTAATACAGTGGAATGGAATATGAACATGTGTCACGTAATTTTGAGAAATTATTTGCACTGCTTTGGGTTGAAAGTGATTGCAAATATGACAAGAATGTGAGAAAGAAGATGAAGGAACAGAGAGGTCAATCAGGCCAGTTTTGCATATTCATCTGCAAACTTACAAAACTGTAGATCTTTTCTCCCCTTTCTCTCTCTATCTCGTTCAATCTCAGCGGAGGGCTCTCTTTCGGGATTTGCTGTTAATAATGGCCAGAAGTCTCTGAGACAGGAGTTTACGCCTAAATAGTATTACCGGCAGGAAAGCATTTCCACAAGTGGTAGCCATTTGTGTGCTTTTGGGGGGCAAAATGCAATCCCAGTGTAACCTGACCTCGGTCGACAATCACAATCACAATTTTTGCATTTTTAAATTCTTAAATGAAATAACAAGGCTAGCTAAATGGTTTACAGGCTAGCAGTAGGCACTTTTGGTGACGTCCCTAATATCTTTGAATGGTCTGGCAAGGTATTGATACATTTTGTCTTAAATTACTTGAAAGAGTGCAATCTTCCCTGCCTCTCTGCTAACTGGTATCAGATACGGAAGCTCCTCTACCCTCCAGTTGAAATCCGGTGTTGATAATTGCATTTAGAACATGTTTTGCAAGAGGAAAATAACATTATTACATAGTTATGGGGATTATCTTGTCCATAAGGCCTTTGATGTGGGCACAATCGCTGAAGCCCAGCCTGTGATCTTAGAAAGCTAAGTAGAGTGGAGAAGAAACAATTTGAAGAAGAGAGAGAGAGAGAGAGAGAGAGAAGAAAACAGCATTTCTTACACAGCTACGTAAGTACATATATCAAAGTAACATCCTCAAAAATTGGATCACTTTATGAAGTAACAAAAGAACGATGAGAACGATTTGTCAGGAAATATTTTTGCAGTTTTATTACACTAAAATACATTTTGTTCAGGAGTTTGTTCAGGAGTGAATCCATACTATGTAAATATACCTTAACAATGCAACAATGCCAAGGCACTGAGTCAATATACCTTTTTAGTACTGTAAACTCTATCTAATATTTTAAAGACATAATCTCAAGACTAATATTTTAATGTAATAATTCCACATAGTGTCTCTGTTTAAAAGAGGTTTAGTTGGCAGTTAGAGAGCCCACCACATTTCCACTAAGGGGAAAAGAGAGAAAAAAAAAAACATTTCCATGATGAGGGTCTAAAGTACTCACAGGCTTCAGGAGTGGATGAGGGATGAGTGGATGAGGGCATAGGGGAAAGGAGAGATGGATAAATGGACGGATGGATGGATGGATGGTTGGATGGATGGATGGATGGATGGATAGATGGACGAATAGATAGGTAGGGGAAGGGGTGGAGGTGGGCTGTGGCCCATGCTGTGTATGTGTCCTCCAGCAAGCAAACTCCTCGGTCGGATCTGCTAAATGGATGGGATCTAACCGCGTGGAACAAACAGAGTGGTCACCTCATCTAATGGATGCCAGTGGGGCACCACACTGATATAGAGGCGAGCCTGGCCCCAGTGTGTGTGTGTCAGTGTGTGCATGTGTGTTTGCGTGTGTGTGTATTTGCACATGTATGTGTGTGCCTATATGGTGGTGTGTATGAGTGTGGGCATATGTGTGTGTGTGTGTGTGTGTGTGTGTGTGTGTGTGTGTGTGTGTGTGTGTATGGATCCATGAGTTGGATTAACACATGCTCCACCCCCTCACCCGTCCCCATCCCCTTAGTCAGATCTCACACTGGTCCCCTCCACACACACACACACACACACACACACACACACACACACACACACACACACACACACACACACACACACACACACACACACACACACACACACACACTCCAGTGGGCAGAGGCAGGTGTTATGGCTGTTATTACCTTGGCTCTTTAGGTGGACACTTCTTCTGGGAGATTACTACATTAACCACAGGGCACTGGGCTTGTATCTCGGCACACATAAGCCACTCCTGGGGCCACGCTCTCTGGATCTTAAGACCCCACAATGCCTTCCTGCCTCTCAGGGTCGCTGAGCCGCTAGCCGCTGTGACAAGAGGTTGGCACTGGCTGGGGCCCTTTTGTGCTCATCTTTTAAGCTCTCTTTTCAGCGGGTCAATATGTGTTTTGTTGGAAGGAGTGCTTTATGTCAGCACAGGGATGTGCGCGGGAGTCATTTGACAACATTATTAATACATTCTCTACTGCCTGCGCTTGATCTGATGTAGTGTGTCTGTGTATGTGGATGTTTGTGTGTGTCTGTGTGTGTGTGAGTGTGCGTGGGTGCGTGTGTGGCTTTTCCATGGACAGTGAACCAAAAAGTGACCATCCCAACGCCATATCATATAACAGTAAACTCCACCGATTGAGGTACTTGAACAACTCATGGCTCGCAGCCACTGTGCAGGACGACATGTTTATTAGTGTCATCCCTCCTCTCACTCTCTCAACAGACAGGATGTCCTCATATTTAGGCTATGCATCTCAAACGGCAGATCCGCTAAATCACTGTCAATAAATAAATATGATCATTCAATGCGCAGACAGCTGTTTGTGACAGCTTTGTTGTCTTGACTCGCTGCTTGCTGTCAGTCTTGCCGAGGGGAAAGTGAGTTTTATACACCCTGACTACCAGCCGGGGATGGGAGACATTTGCACATGAATCAATTGTCAACATCACTGTTCCCTGACAACTCTGTGACAGCTCAAATTCTTGGAGAAATGTGTTGTTGTTCACTTCACTCTCTCTCTTTCTCTCTCTCTCTCTCTCTCTCTCTCTGTCATGCTTTGTGTCATCCAAAGTTTGTGCAGTAGCTGTTCCTTAAAATAAAAAATAAAAAAAGGAAAAGAAAAACAGAGAAACTCTTGTAGCATCCAGAGGTAGAATATCAAGGTTATCTCATTATATTGAAAATATAAGTGTGGGATGCCTTCGAATCCCGGATGTGATGGAGGAATAAACCAGATGAGGCTACTTTATTTTTTATATCCATCCATTATATCCCCTCTTTAAACAGTGTCTTGAAAGAAAGACAGGCAGATTGTGATTGAAGCTCTTGTTGACACTAGTCATGACTAGTTCTGGGAACACTTTAATTGAACCCTGCATCATAAGACTAATATACCCATGTCCTAAACAAGTGCCATGCGCTCTAATTAGTCATTAGGTCAGTTACTTGAAATGACCAATGATTTGTCTGTCTTATTATCATATTGTCATGGCAACTACAGATTATGGTAACATGCCTCGACACTTACTCCAGTCATAACAGGGTATAACATCTGCATGTTGTGTAAGTCTTATGACTCTGTGTTTAGGTAAAGAGTCACCCTAG
Organism: Sprattus sprattus; assembly: GCF_963457725.1. Lineage (NCBI taxonomy): Eukaryota > Metazoa > Chordata > Actinopteri > Clupeiformes > Clupeidae > Sprattus > Sprattus sprattus. The sequence continues at coordinate 21,535,858 of NC_137926.1, forward strand.
TTTTCCTATGGACCATTCATTTACTTGCGCTCTCTACACACGTCTTTATTGCTGTAACAGATTGACCTATGGCTGGTTATTTACAAGAAGCTAATGGCTGGTTGGCCTGCCAGGCCTTCGGCCTGTGACACTACTGAGGTTACTGGCCTGAGAATCAGAGAGCAAATAAGTATTCTGAAAATGGAGATGTGATGACCCTCTGCCGACACAACAAGCCACGCACGTGCACCCCTCCAGCAGCCCATCAATCCCGGGGTGGACAGGGGGAACTGTGCCCGGCCCTCAACCTCATCCCTGTGTGTCCAGAGACGCTGCTCTCGGAGCACTCGCAGTGAAAAGATAATCACGGCCAATCAGTGTTCTTTTAAGGCTTGACCAGCCACAATAATCTGTTCATCCTCCCCAGCGCCTATTCTCTCTCTCTCCCCCGCCCCCTCTTTCTCTCCCTCTCTCTGCAGCCTCTGGACTCTTACCCCCCACCCCCAACACCCCACCTCTGACGAAGGGGCCCTCCCGCTTAAAGCCTGATCAATTAAAACGACTTTAACACTTACAGGCCCATCAATAAGTGGTCCCCTCTGGCTCAATAGTTCTTGCCTATGCTGTACTAGAGGGTTTGGTCTGCAAGCGCAGAGTCAGTTGTTTCCAATCAATGGGTTTCAATGTCATAAACAAAGCAAATTCACTGCCATGGATCGATGGCATAGGAGCTAAATGTTGATTTACAGCCTGTGTGCTTCCAAAACAGTTGCAGGGCTTTTCCCACTAGCTGTAAATTATTTTAAATTGCTCATTTTAGAATTGATAATTTTATTCTTAAAAAAACAACAATTTGTTGTGTACTGTAGCCATATTTGTAGCCACATGCCAGTTTTGAGCATATACCTCAAGCAGGTGTGTTGTGGTTAGAGAGTCATTTTCAGGTTTGTTTTCAGGTCAGGTTTGATTTGACGTCACTTGCAGTCTTCAGAATCCCTAATATGTCAACTCGACAATAGCAGCTGCTTTTTTTCTGTTCAAGAGATGCCAAAAACACCATATCTTGACACATTAATGTGACATCCACAGTCTCTCACCAAACCTATCAAACAAAATATGTGTAGTTTGTTATCTTTCAATACCAAAACATACAGATTGGTGAGACTTTTGTTGTGGTAGATGACAGCTATTATGTACAACACTTCAATGGGACTCAGCTTCACCTTAGCTTTTCAAACGGTATCACATGATCCCCTAACACAGCTTTCTGGTATACAATGAAGACACTTACTGGTTTGAAGGAATTCATTGTGGCCATATTGCAAAATATCACACACTAGGCAAATGGTCTACATTCTCCTGACAGCTCCTAGAAACATGAAAAAAGGGGTGCTATATTCGGTGCCATGGTAGTAAATGGGATAGGAGCGGGGGTCCCTTAAGGGAACCTCGTTTGACATGTGTTACTAAATCTTTCTGAGCTGCCATCTGCCTGCATGTTAACTGCTGGGAATGGTAACCTCTGCTGGCACTAAGGTCATTCGGAGCTGATAAAAAGCCCAGCATGGCATACGCCGGGCCCAGGCTGGTGCTCATCGCCATGCAGCATATGGAGGATTGTTCCTACAAATGGCGTGGATCAGAAACTATGCACACACCATTGATGAGCAGGCTGGGCTTTTGGTGCATAACACCATGAGCTGTATTCAAGAGCAAACTGGGACAGGGATGCAGTGGTGGAATGTAACGAAGTATTTTTACTTCGTTACTGTACTTCGTTACATTTTTACGTATCTGTACTTTACTTAAGTAAAAATAATAGTGCATACTTTTTACTTTTACTTCGTTACATTTTGCAGCTATTATCTATTCTTTTACTCCGCTACATTTCTACAATATGTGTCGTTATTCGTTACATTTTATGAACACAGTTTCGCCAAACTGTTGCCTACACAAAAATATGAATTGCGTTGCTTTAGGACTTTTCAACCAATCAGGTGGCTCTATCAGCTCCAATGACAGCAGAGTGTGTATTTGGCAGCAGCACTACAGTAGCCTTGCCTGTTTTGCTTAAACATTCGACAAACAGTCTGACTAACAAACAACTTTTCAGCATGGATTCAGAGTCAGCCTCATCTGAGGACATGTTCAAGTTCAGAGGCCCCAAGAATAACTCGTCGAGGTTTCAGTGCGTTTCCTGTCTACCTCAAAAAAGGAGTTGCTGGACTTCAAAATTCGCCTTCAAATTTGGAGAAACAGGTCGAGTTATGCAGAGTTCTTGCTATGCTAAGTTAATGTCTATGGCTTTTGCATGTCGTATGCGGTTACTGACATGTTTTTATACTGTTATCTTGCAAAATACATGTTGACATACAGCAATAGCATCAAAATACAGTTTTTCACTGTTGCTAAAACCCGTTTTTCAAAACAGTAACGTCTTTCTCAAAACTGCACACAGAAAATTGAAAACCTCACACACAAAATGCTAAACCTGACACTCCCTTTGCAAGATGACTCTTTGCTATCAAATCTCTTAACTGTTCACAAAATGGAACTCGTGTTTTCATTTGGTACACACAGCCATATTTTCAAAACACACGCACATACATTCATTTAGTACACACAACTAAGCATTAGCTGCACACTACCAAGCATTTACAGCACACAGAAGTGCAAAATTGAAAACACAATCATCGACACACACCATATGAATGACAATGACTCATTGAGCCCTTTCTCCTTTTGTAAAATGTATCAGTGTAGGCCTACATTTTTTATAGTCAAACATAAAACAGCAATACCGTTGTTCTCACAAACCATATTTACAATTTTAGTCTCCTGTTCCACCCGATTGTATTGACATAAAATTGTATACAAAATGCTTATAGTTTTTCTCAATTGCTTACACACATTTTTTTAAAGCATGCCTCGTTCTCAAAACTCTAAACACAAATTCCAAAGCAACTAACTGAAAATGCAAAACCCTTTATATCTCCTGGAAAATGCTACTTTGCTTTAAAAAAATATTGAAAGTGTGTTTTCTTCCTCCACAGTGTGGTTCTCTTTCAGTCCTGCAAAATACAAATACTGTGAGCACACTACGTATATTATATTGATATGCAGTATTACAGTACACAAGGCAAACAGATTTCGTACTTGTTCTCCATCCTGAAGGTTCTAATGAAAAACCATGAAAACATGGTCTACCACAGCGGCCCAAATCTCATTAGAGATGACCATTCTCCTTCTCCTTTCTCCTGATCCTCCTCCTTCTTCACCTTGTCCTCATTCTGTTCCTCCTCCTTGTCCTCCTCTTCCTTCTCTCTGTCCTCCTACTCTTCAACCTCCTACTCCTCCTCCTTCTTGTCCTCCTCTTCTTCCTCCTCTCACTCTTACCCCTCTCCTTCTCTGGTTGTGGATCTTTTCAAAGTTTTCAATAGTTTATCCAACAAAACAGAGGCTCAAGACACTTTAATGGTGCAGTCCTCACTGCAAATTGGTCAAAAGACCTGAAAGTTTAGAGATTTGACTATTTGTGGTTTGCAGGTTGATGCTTTGAGATTTTACTTGAAAATTGTGTGCAACAAGAGAACTTTGTGTACACTGTTTTGACAACAACGTGATGTGTAATTGACATCAGTGTGTTCACAAGGAAAATCGGACTCTAATGTAGATAAGGGAATCTTAAGTATTTCCCACTTGGGGCGAGCGATTGATACATGACGTGAAGGTTGTGCAGATTGTGCCGAATTTTCGCTTTATACTTTTTAACAATAGTGAAAAACTGTAACACAATTGTACCTTGATTATTTATTTAACGTAGTGGTAAGATAAAGCTGGTAGTTTAGCAATGTCAAGCTAACGTGAAGATTCGCCTTTTTTATTGACTGGTTATTGCCTGGCATGCAAACTTAATGCGTAGTCTTGGGTTACTCAATATGTTCCCCCCCCCCCCCCCCCCTTTTCTGCAATCAATAGACCATAAAACTCTGCATTGACCAGTTTAACAACTTCATTTGTTTTTCATGTTTCATATTTCCATTTTTTACACGTTTACAATTAAATAAAAGATTAAAATATATAAATTTGTGTCTTTATTGGTTTGGCTTAATGGTATTAACTTTGCAAATAATCCCTGGTAGATAAATTGTCATCCGCAGAATTGTAAGATAGAGTGTGAACAGTATTACAGACAATAGGCCCAATAAGTACATCAACCTTTCCAATTAACAAATGTTGTTGCTTATAATTATTACTAGTAGTGACATATGTAGAGGCATTTATTACCAGTCGCTATTTCTTTATCAAACTGGCACAGCCTAGACATTGAGAGACAACCCATTGCGTGACTACTTTTAAAGTAAATTTAAAAGGGAGTACTTTTTACTTACAGTTTTTTACGATCGGATACACACAATTTTGACTGCTTTGTTTTGCTTTTCAATCGCCTCACACAATAAGCACAACCACACACCCAAAGAGCAAAAACATCAGATCCATTGCAAAATGAAACACTCTTGTAAAATCTATACACTCATTTAACAAAACCATATTTTGTTACCATATGAAACACACACATTGCATATACTGAATTCTGTTTGTACCACTTACACACTTCTGTTATAAACCTAAAACACTTTTAGCAATACTCCTTCTCAGTGATTAGAGTAGTGTAAGTGAAGTACACAGAGAAAGTGAAAATACACAATACAGTAAAAACACTACACAAGACCAATGCTGATGAAAATATTATTTACGTAATTCTCAAATCAGTCAACGTGTCAAGATGGAGAATCACAAAAAAACATGTCCTAGTTCTCATGCTACTTCAGTAGTGTGCATAACACTGTAAGCTCAGCAAATATCAGACAAACGTGAAAACTTCTACTTCCACCTTGACCTCAGCCTCATGGCATGGCCTCGGCCTCTTCCTCTTCCTCCTTCTCCTATTTCTGTGGATTCCCCCTCTCTCCCTCACTCTTCATCTTCTTCTTCTGACCCTTCCATTTTGGTTGAAGACAGATTACAGTTACTCATCTGCTGCATATCTGTGGTGCTTACAGTTTTTTACAATTGCTAAAACACTAAAACCCACTGGCTGAACAAAGTTCTCAGTTGCCTGAATTCATGAAGCTAATTGGGCAGTCTGTTGTCAATACCTTAAACTATTTCTCATGGTAAAACACAATTTGCAGGTCTCACTTAGACTTTTCAGCAAAACTCTAAACACATTCTCAGTCTTAAAACACATTCTGCACTCTAATTCACATGTCATCCATACTGGTAAACACAAGTGGCAACAATCAAATACAAATAGAGAACAAATGTCATTTATTGAACACAACCACTCAAAATTGATTTAACTTGTATCAAATGATGTGACACAACCAATATGAGCCAGTTTAGGGAGCAAACAGGTTGTTGAAGGTGGGAAGGAGAAAGTCTGAGAATGAATAGAAGAAACAATGTGAGGGGAGGAGGACAAGTAAACACCACGTTGACTCCTTTGATTTGTGTCCCTTTTACTGTGGTAGTGTATATTGTAGTAGGCCTACAGTGCATTGTAGGCTGTATAAGGACAAATCGTAAACAAGTTGTATGGCCCTGAACATTGTGCTTTCTATTTGGTACAGTAACAGTACTGATTTCTCAATAGATTTTGACTGGTTGCAGGTTCATTTCAACGAAGAACAAGAGTGAGTTGTGAGAAGTGAGATGCAGGGTACAGTACTATAGGGGTACAAGACAACACAAATTAGAGCAAAGCAAAGGAGTAATTTCTGATACATTTGTATAGCTACTATGAGAGAACATGTTTTCATTCATCAAAAGTCAATGATAGATAAATATGAAATTTGTTTTGAGGTAAAAATAAAAATGTACTTCTCCCTGAGAACTATATGTTTTGAACAGTGTGTTTTCTATTTGTTGGTGTATTGTTTACTGACTGCTTGAAAGTGTATATCATTTTGAACACTTTGTTTATGATTTGACAGCAGTGTTTGATTTTGAGCACAGGTAAAACTGTTTTGAGGCGAAAGTTTCATTTTGCAAGAGGATTCAGAGGTTTTGTAAATAGTGCTTGAAGATGAGGTTTTGTGTTTAGAGTTTAGAGAAAATGAGTGACTGTTTCAAGAATGTGTTTTAGCAATTGTAAAAAACTGTAAACCTTTTGTGTCTACAATTAAGCAATCACGTGTTTGGGCACTTGATGGCTGTGTTTATTTAACCGGCTCATGTGTGGTAATTTGGCAGTCAGTGTTTTGGAATTGCAAGGAAGTGACCTCTTGATATACGTCTGTGTCTAAAGCATAAAAGTGTGTTTAGTGCTTTGCAAATCACTTGTGTGTATGGTTTCGCAAAAAGTGTGATGTTTAAATGTGCTTATAGTTGTGCAGATCTGAGCCGTTGTTTTGCTCCTTGAGTGAAGGTTTTGATAATTGTGTTACACTTTTGATTTTAGTGTGTATCCGATTGTAAAAAACTGTAAGTAGGATTGTTGATGTAGTACTTTTACTTTTACTTTAATTTTCCTGGGTACTTGTACTTTTACTTAAGTACTACACGTCAGTACTTCTTCCACCACTGCAGGGATGTAAAGATATTATGCAAGTTATGCAAGATATTTACACTTGAATTTACACTTGATATTTACATTAGAATAATGAGTATTTGACCCCATAGATGTGTGTATACTGTGCATGTGTGTGTGTGTGTGTGTGTTGTGTTTGTGTGTGTGTGTGTGTGTGTGTGTGTGTGTGTGTGTGTGTGTGTGTGTGTGTGTGTGTGTGTGTGTGTGTGAGTTCGTTTGTGTGTATGTGTGTATGTGTGTGTGGGTGTGTGTGTGTGTGTGTTTATGTGAAGGCTTGCATGGATACATCAGAGGGCAAATAGGTTAGTAACCTACGGGCCAGGGGCGCTCCCCTGCCCTACAGTGCAGATCGGTCTGTAAGGTCATTCTAGTTGGATTCACACTGTAAATTGAGGGCACCACTCTAGGCTATTGACATGATGCCAATAATCCATTGGAATCAAGCGCTGAGCACTGTTATAAGGGAAACAAACAGCTAAAATGAGTGCTACTTTTGCAGTTGGTTACGTTTGATTAACATGCATTTTGAGACCATTCTCAAACTATGTTTTGCATTCCTAGAGCTTCTAAAAAAAAAATGAAAATAATATTGAGCCCGAAGGAAGCATTTGTCTGGTAGCCCCAATTAAAAACAGCCCATTTAATGGAACTAGTGGAGATAGTGGTAGCTAGGAACACTCGCCCCGAAGCATAAGGTCATGACCTTGACATACCGCGCTCTGCATCCTAGCAAGTGACTGACAGGGGATGAAGTTTTGCGGATGCCTTTCACGTGGGAATCACAGCTTGCAGCAATTTGAAAGCAAAACCGTCTGCAAGATTTTTGTGGGAAAACTTAATTGTGGCTTTTTTTTTCCTCCCGCACTGTTTCTCTTAAAGGAAACCTCTGTCCAAAGTTTGTTGGTTCAGATAACATTTCCAGTCAGAAGAAAGAAACAGCTGTGTTTTCTGTCTTCCCCACAAGGTCATCCAAAACACATTACTAAATATAACCACATCTGAGCAACTCTTTAACGCTAATAGATTTGAACTTTACCATCCCATTGACTGAGAGCATTAGTTGTTTATATTTTCATCACTCCTGAAAGCTTGTCATTGGGATATATCACTGGCACCTTCAGCAGGAGTCACATTTAACAGTCACACAGTTCTTTCACGTGAGGAAACAATTTGATGCCAGTGTGTGACTTTTGTTTCCACTGACAAACAGAAAACTTAACCGTTTTTTTCTCTTCAAAGACCAAAGTTTCTGATTATTGACTACAACGCACTCTTGTGCGATAAGCTCTTCAATTACTTGGCAAAGCTGGCGAAGCGGTGCCAAATGTTATTAATGAAGGGCTGTTGAGGCATGAAGTTTCACCGCACCTCAAAGACGTCCCCTGCCTGCAAGATGGCGGGGGCTGCGGGGGCTTCCTTTAACATTCTCGAGTGGGTCTTGTGTGGAACTTTAGCAGGCTGAATACTCAAGGGGTATGGGGGGGGGGGGGTTGTGTGCATGTGTGTGTGTGTGTGTGTGTGTGTGTGTGTGTATGTGAGGTGGGTGGTGGGGGTTCTAGCTGTTTTTCTTCCACGTCCCATGGGTGTCTTTTTCAGCTGTAATGAGGCCTCCTGGACCAGTGCGCTCTCTTTAAAATGGGGCGTAATGAGTCCTCACTGCCAGGGAGAACAGGGGGTTCGCTCTCTTCAGTGAGAAGGGAAGGTCAGGGAGAGGAGTTTTATTTTGGGAAAAAAATCTCCCTCCGTCTCGGAAAACCAAAACAAGAAAGCTAAAAGGGAGACACTACAAAGCCTCCGTCCAGGAAGTGTCTCTCGCTGGTCGTCGGAAACGTGGCTGCCTCGAAACGATGACATGACAGCTGAGGAGGCCACACTCACCTTGGTGACAGTTGGAAAATGAAATATCGCTGAGCTTTTTTCCCGCCTCTCTTCTGAAACGATCTCTGTTTTTTTTTTAATATCTCAATTTTTTTGAGTGATGTCTCTTTGGCTTGCAGCTTAATCGTGTGTATGTGTGTGTGTGTGCGCGAGTGTGTGTGTGTGCTTGATGTTTCAAAAAATGTTCCAAAGTTAAATAATCATCACTGCCGGCAAAAGTTTGAAAATTGTGTCACTTCAGTGAAGCACTGCAGGAGAGGTCAGGGGAAGGTCAAAGATTATTATCTGTGTGCGCTGCGCCAGCTCGTCAAGGTCAAGAGCAAGGTGAGCTCTTTCAGGAAGCTCAGCTCTGGGTCTTGATTGAATCAGTGGGATCACTTGAATAATATTCACTGCATGTGTCATTTTAAAACATCCTCCATTTTCAGAGCATCCTGGTCAGACATGTGACGACTGGAGCCTATTTTGTTGTGATGCTTGTATGCTCCTCATTTCGTTTCGCTCTCAATCGCTCACTTCCTTTAGACTGCCTCTGACTTTTCGCTGCAAACCAGCCAGTCCTGTGATTACTTGACAACCTTTCATGTCTGTCAATTGCAAGAAGTGCCTGGGCGAAACCACTCTTCGCCTTATGCAACCTGTGATAAGTTTAGACCCAAACCGGCACTTCACTCGGTCTTTGCTGAACCGCAGACTCACTGAGAGCCCTCTTCAGCACCTGCTTGTCTGGGAATGTGCCGGAGATTATGTGAGTGTGTGTGTGTGTGTGTCGGGGAGGTGAGGTGACGGCTGCGTGCTCCCGTCACATCATGCCTCTTCTCCACTCATAACCGGGCGCCAGCCCCTCAACCCCACCACATTCAGGGATAATTGCCCCTGACAAGGGGGCAAGTCATCAGCGCAGGCCTGATAAGCATTACAGCCAGATGACAGCACGCAGAAGTGTATTAGAGACAGAGTGACATATCGCATTACCACTGTGAATATAATAAAGAAGACACTGAACACTGGTGCTGGCGTAAATACAAGCCATTTCTTCTCTCTCCTGTGGGGCTATTATGTCTCATTTACTGTCACTGATAAGTTGCTCCACAACTGTCACCTTGGAATATAGATACAGACACTGTCTTTCAAATGCACACACACGCACACATGCGTACACACACACACACACATACATATACACGTAAACCGGCACTTAAGATCACGCATATGTTCATGAGCATAGATGGATACTGATGCATACACATGCCTGCAGACATTCATCCAGACAGACAGACAGATACACACCATGTTAAAAAAGCATCAATTTTTTCATCAATTCTTTCTCTACTTTACTCTCTCTGTGACCAGTAAGCTATGTAATGAATAGCTTGCATTGCATTAGTATTGGAGCCTAGAGCAGAAGTTCACGTCCTCCAGGTCTTCCTGACCTCCTGCTCAGCAGAGCATCTGTGCCCGTTAGAGGCAATTTGTACAGAAACTCCACGAGTGGAGGTCAAAGAGTCACTGACT
>NC_137926.1:21550821-21600821 GCF_963457725.1 Sprattus sprattus
GAAATGTCAGTCAGTCAGTCAGCCGTAATCACTCCTGAAGGTCTGCCATTTTCACCCGAAAAACATGTCACCTGTCGGGAGCGCCGCGGGCCGTACAGCCGCAACTCAACGAGCCATTGTGCCGCGATTGTAAATCAATCCCAGGAACATTCCACTTTCTTCTGCAGCAACAGCACTTGGACAGCACCAAAAATGTACAGCGGTGGCAGTGGCCAAAAGGTTTACAGCCCATCACAATACATTCAGCATTCCTATCAGAGAATGTCATCACTTCACCCAGAATGAATGGAAAAGTTCTGAAACCGATGTGACCATGAGCCGATACCGATCCATGTAGTCTGAGCCAGATCAGGGACCGACCTGTACCAGAATCATCTGCTTGAAAAGTTCATGCTTGGATTGGCACTCTTTAGTTACATGCATGTATTACAGCCTTTAAATGCCTCTTTTCTATGGTTCGTAAAATGCAATTTATTCAGGCTACAGAACATTAAATCCCTCTATGTGTGCTGTGTATTTTATCTATTACATAAAGTATGTCTCAACTATGTAAACCCAGGCTCCGGGGTTGCTTGCCTGGTGCTGACCCCTGCAGTTTGTTTTCGAAATCGGAGACTCTGCTAATGTGAGCAGGGAGCAAGTCTTGGGATACATCAGGTATCGCATGTTCACCAAGTTTGACAAAACTGAGCATAAATATTTTTTAGACACACACACTTAAAGGGTTCACTATGTTGAAACTTTGACAACGGGCCACCGTTACCTCCCATGCTAGTTAGTGGCGCAGGTCTTATGTATGCAGTTGCAGCTAATGCTGACATCCCTCCCTTTTACCTCGATTAAATTCAGTTAAGAAGCCAGGGACATAGTGAGGGCTTGTCTTGAGGAAAAGCTGTGTGAGTAAAATGAAATCCTCTAACTGTTAGTCACAGCAGCACGACAGTAAAACGTATCAATATAGTTTAAAAGAAAAGGTATTTCCAGCATCTACAATACGTAACAAGCAGAAACAACAAACTTTTTTTAAAGCAGGATAGCAAATGGTTATACATATTTGGAGCATTTGTCCAACAATCAAGCTTTGCTTCTTTCGCAACCAACCACACACACACACCGCCCGCATCCATACGACACACACACTTGCACACACTCACAAACTTACATACACACACAACACAGCAAAAGCCAAAGCAAATTTTAAAAGGCTTCTTTATCCCAATAAGCTCATGGTAGGAAGGGATGTTAAAAGAGGAGTGAGGGAGGTATATTCAAAATATATTGTATTGTCGGAAATAGGAAATATTCCCATAAGGTAATTATACTGTTAGACCAGAGGCCAAAAAGTAAATAGTAAACACACTTATGATGGGGAATGATTCATTTTGCTTAGTATTATCATTGCTAGGCCCAAACACCTATCCACTATGTACAATTATTGCTTTGTGATAATTGTAGAATTGTGGAGTGGATAATCCAATTATGTAGTCTACATATAAGGAACCAAGAGTGGACAGTTTAATACATCTAACTTTTATCACTAAGATGTGTACATGTTCTACTTTAACAGTGCCTACATATAAGATTTCTCCACCGTGGGAATAGTTCTCTATGAGGAATTCTTTGTTAAATTCAGGTAGACACTTCATGGGAGAAAAACACAGCCAGTAAACTATAAGCAACAAATAAAGTGTTGGGGCTTGAATACCATTCTACCCATCTAATGAGTTCCACATAAACAAAAGTACACTCTGTAACACATGGCACTTACTGAGCTGTTCCAGAGAGGCAGAGAGAGCGAGAGAGAATGGGTAATCTAAAGCTCTGTTTATGAGGGGCTGTTGCTGCAGTGATATTTTTAATTGCCTCAGACAAATTTGTTTTGAGATGAGCGTCAAATTCGGGACATTAAAGTGCATTTCGGCAGATGAGCGCGTAAAAAGGCGTGTCCTCTGGGAGTCGTGCCGAACGCCCGTAATGAGTGAAGGTAATGAAGGACTTCACACAGACAGATGTATCCATTTAAAATAGTAATAACTACAGTTAAGATGGCAAAGAGCAAATTACGCACAACTTTCATTAAAGCACATGTTTATCTAGCCTCTGCTGGGACCCGTCATTGCAGCTACCCTCCCAGAGTGTGTGGGGTGTGTGGGGGGAGAGCATACGCTCCGCTATCATTGCCCCTCAAACAAGGTCAAAACAGCGATAGAGCCGGGAGAACACAGGCGACTGTGTGTCCCCAGAGGCCAAGCGGGCCTCAGAATGGATCGCGCGGCAAAGCGGTGTGGCGTGGATGTGGGCTGCCTCACACGTTGTGCCATATGCGTGACATCAAGGGAAAGAATAGGGCCTCTCTTTGATAGTGATACTAACACGGGAATCCAGTTACACACTTACACACACACACCAAACCCCAACCCGCTTTAGCCGTGGAAGAGAGAGACACATTCACAAAGCTCATTTGTAGTTTTCTATCGTCTTGCAGGCTCTGTGGCCTTTCTCTCCCTCCCTCTCTCTCCATCTCTCTCTCCATCTCTCTCTCTCTTTTTCTCTCTCTCTCACTCACTCCTCCTCCTCTTTTGCAACACTGAGCTGTCTATTGTGACACAACTTCCCTCAGCACATGTGAAACACGGGTGGAAATTATTCTAATAAACATCCATCATCAGAACTGCCCTCATTGGCATGTCTGATAATTGCTATCACGGCCGGCGGCTTTGGGAACCACAGACATCAAGTTAATTTCACAGCATTAGTCCAACGTCTCGCCCGCTTTTGTAGTCAGCCTGCTGCATCGTCGGGATCTTCCAGCGTGGGATGCTGACATTATATTCTATAATGTTATTACAGGAGCTGGTCGTATTAGCAGATACTCATGTCCGGGTCCGTACATTCCAACTGTCACCATAGGTGTCCTCGCTCTTTTAAATACTGTGATGTGAAGGAGGGATGCTCATCTCATTAGTTCTTTGGTGGCGATAGCGGCCTGTTTTGAACCCTGAGATGCTTTCGCATTAGTGTGTTCCACAAAAGAGACCTAATTATCTCTGCTGCCCGTTGGCGAGGCCTGGTTTGTTTAATAAATGTACATGAAATAACAGATTTGCACTCTCGTTGCTAATTAAACACAAGACGAAGTCTAACGCATGTGTGTGCCTCGGGTGTGCATCTCCCCACGATTGCCTTCGTTTATCTGAACAGTTTGGCACTGATTGTATTGTCTTTCTTTCTTTATGAAGAACCATAGATTAGACACTTACAGTAGACTCTGATTTCAAGGGAGCAAAATACTAGTCTTTTCCCTCAGCTCATTCCTCTTTGGAAGGGAAACAAAATGTACATTTGGAAATGTAAGCCCACCTAATGCAGAGCACATGAGCCCAACAGTGATAGTGTAACCCTTTTTACTTCAAAAATTTTGTCAGAATTAGAATACCGCCACAGCTTTTCTCGTTAAAATGCACGCCTGGTGCGCAGAGCACTTGTGGAGAATATAGATTCACCCCAACAGGTTAGTTTGCATTCCATCTGCATGCAGTGAACGGATGGGATCCATGTGGACCTGCTGCTGCTGCGCCCGCACTCTATGGACGCGTGTCTCTCTGTCTCTTTGTCTCTCTGTGTTTCTGTGTCTCTGTGTGTGTGTGTCTCTCTCTCTCTCTCTCTCTCTCTCTCTCTCTCTCTCTCTCTCTCTCTCTCTCTCTCTCTCTCTCTCTCTCTCTCTCTCTCTCTCTCTCTCCTCTGGTTGTGGCTAAGCTGCATGCTGTATGGATCTGCCCCCAAACCTGCCTTCCCTATCTCTCTGATGCCTCAGGTGGAGACAGCTAGTGAATCATTAAAGGTCAATACACCCCAAAGAGAGAGACAGGCAGAGACTGCTGCTTGCCAAGCGCCTGTGCTCACTCTCACCTACAGACTCACACCTAAACTCACTTGCACATACACACACACACACACACACACACACACACACACACACACACACACACACACACACACACACACACACACACACACACACACACTCACACACACACACACACACACACACACACACACACACACACACACACACACTCACACACACACACACACAGCCCACAGCTATGGATCTTCCAGGTGAAACAAACATGATAGACACCAGACAACACCAGGAGCGGGCTTGCTTTTTTATTTATTTACTCTATGACATGTCAGCTATTGAAGTGAAACGTGAGCCTCATCTTTCATTCTCACACACTGTTCTTGTGTGATTGAGTGGACTGCGGCTCCCTGTGTGTATTTATATTCATCCACTTTACTGCTGAGAGTCCCAGGACGCTTCCCTGCCCATTTGTCCTGATTTGGGCTGAAGTCCCTGCATCATCACCCTCCCTGTAGTGCTTGGCAGGAACTGATGGGGATAAATATTATTTAAGCAGCTTCAGACAGGCGACGTGTTGGCCAGCGACCCCACTCAGAGCTTTACAGATCTCAAGGGTGGGAGTGAGGTTCTGTGGGCTCACTGATGTGACGGCTGACAACCCATCTCCCTGACAGGCAGATACAGAGACAGACCAGTGTGTGCGTGTGTGTTTGCGTGTGTGTGTGTGTGCTCGCACCCACACCTCTAATGGCTGATAGGAGTAAATGCGTGGCTGACTGGCTGGCTGTGGAGGCAGGGGATGTGTTAATTGAAAGTTAGGATCACTTTGTGACCATTACAGGGAAACCCGAGCCGTGTTAACACCGAGGAGGCGGCCAGCACCTGCTGTCGCCGGCTAATTGTGTTGAATTTGGTCGTGCCTGTCCTCAGCACTCACCCTCTCGTAAGGTCCTGCCTCTTGTTACGTCAGGATCGGCACCGCGCTGCCACGGAGCTGACATCCCAACGGGGAGCCGCGGAGAGGGGTTACAGCTCCCTCACGACCCCCATACACCCACCCACCCTAACCAACCGCCACCAGACGGATCCACTTCCCAAAACACTACACCAGAAACAAATGAGAGGCAGAGCCACATGTGGCAGAGCTGGAGGCTTCTGGAAACCTGAGATGGCTATCAATTTATAAACCACAATCAGTGATTTTGCATACGGAGCAATCCCAATAAATGTAGACGATGATTGCGCAAATGCAATTGTCAGATTAATAAGACTTCAATATTACCCTGTGCCACAAGTCTGTGAGTCTCAATCTGTTGGTTGTTTTGGATTCAATAAAATGCAAGTTGTAATTTATTTAAATAACTGTAAAGTTCAACCCTCTTTGAGCACACAAACACACACACTCACAAACACACACACACACATATATATATAGCATACATATGGAGCGCCATGCTTTGTGTGAGTGCATCCTGTGCCAGCAGGGTGGATGCATCTCAGCCCTTTGGGGCTCACTGCAGCTGGGTGTGCTGGATCTAAAATTCAGCTTCACTTGCATATGCAAGCAAGGAACAGGCCCGCTGCCTGGGTGGCTGCTGCCGAAACCATACTGTGCTTTTGAGGGCCAGCTAGGGGCACGATGGTATAATCTGATTTAGTCTCCAGCAACCCCCTTTTATTTTTAATTGTCCCACTGTAGCATTTAAGAGCTATTGATCCCCGGAAATGCATTACGTTAAAGAATCACTATTACTGTTAATATTCCCTGCTTGCCCCAGCACATCAAAGGACATTTTAATGTCAGCGACTTTCCGAGGGAATTTGAAGCCAGGGTTTAAGCAGACCAGCCTATGAGGGAAAAGGACACGCGATAGACAAACGAAGAAACAAATATTAGGGCAATTTGTTGGTAATCAAATTGCATCTCAGCATTGATTTCTTTAAAGTAAAAGTTTACCATGCATGGATTTCAAAAGCTGCCGGCATTTAAAAGTCAAATGTTATGTTCCCACAGTTAATCCTGTAAACTGTGTGGGGTTACTGGGGAGTGATGCATTACTATTCATGATTCAGAGAGAGAGAGAGAGAGCTGGGCAGAAAGAGAGAGAGAGACAGAGAGAGAGAGAGAGAGAGAGAGAGAGAGAGAGGGATGGGTTGGGTTGGGCCGTGGGAGAAGGGGAAGGAAGGAGAAAGCTTGAAGGAAGTGACATTTTATTTTGTAATGGTTTAGGGATGATGTCTTTCATGATACCCATCATTTAGGCTGCATTTTACACATGTCATAGAGATTTGTCTGCCTCTATATGTGTATGTATATTGTATTTATATGTATTTGTATATGTGTGTTTATTAGTACAATATATGTTGTATGCAGTTAATCAGGTAATACATAATCATGCTTTTCTTAGTCGACAGAAGCCTGATCCAGAGGCTGTGCTCAGTGTGGCTCCAGCCTGCAGCTCTCAGCCCATGCAGCGCGTCTCTGGGAGCGATGTGGCCCTGACCTGGTGCAGACCCGTCTCCAGCTGGGCCGCTGGGTTCTGCGTCTTTAGGTTGTCTGTGTTCTCCCCGTCCCCCGAGCCCATTCTGTTCCCCGGGACCTTTTTTGTCAGGGAGTCGCCTTGAATCCCCCTCAAGCCACAGAAATATGCTCCTTTCAAGTGAGACCTCCCCCTCGCTCCTCCCCATACCCCCAGATGTTTTGATTAGCAGAAGCTCGTATGCTGGTCAGATCCCGGGATTAATGATGGATAATTTGCCTAAGGTTGGCACGGCGCACTGCCATGCTGCCAGCCTTTGGATGCCATATGGGCAGAAGCAGCTGTTTTCATTACTCTCCCTTGCCCAGATGTGTCAAACAGGATGCCGCCTTCAATCCGCAGTCTTGCTGGCACTCGATGGGGGGTGCTTTCTACTTGCTTGGCAGCTAATTACTTTAATGTAGCCGAGGACGGAGGCCCCGCGTGTTTTTAAAGGCCTTTTACAAACAGCTGAAAGCCAGCTGTCACCTCTTGCGCACAATGAGGGAAGACGGATAGGTAGCGCCCGAGCCTCTGACGAGCTTGACCGCGGGCACGGACACAGCCCACGCCGGGGTCAGTGCTGGCAGTGCCAGGCAACAAAGAGAAGGTCACCGCAGACACATGGCACCGCAGCACTGCACCCCTCTCCCCTCTCCCCTCTCCCCTCTCCCCTCTCCCCTCTGCACCAACTGCAGACGGAAGCAGGTCCACCCCTCCTACCCTCCTCTTTCTCCACAGAGCTTGCTGGGGCGAAAGAAAATCTGTGCCTTGCAGTGTGTGTGTGTGTTTGTGTGTGTGCGTGTGTGTGTGTGTGTGTGTGTGTGTGTGTGTGTGTGTGTGTGTGTCAGTGTGTTTGCAGTGTATACTCTAAGAGTCATGGCAGAGGCCCTGTGGACTACTGTGCAGCGGATGCCATGGGAATTTGTGTAGGGGAAGCAGAGTGCCAAGTCCCACCGTGGACCACACACACAGCATCAGCTGGCAAAGGAGCGGGAGGCCAGGAGCGAAAACAGAAGCTGGAACACGGTGCCAAAGTGTCAGCCCTCTTTCTGCACGTATCCGAGTCCAGTAACACACGTCATACAGCGGCCATGGATCCCTACACACCCACCTCCACCCCTTAACCCCCACTGTTGACTCACATCACAGAGATTGCTTTGAGATTCGTCTTCTCATTCCTTCCACACCTCCCCTCCCCGCACAGGTATTGACAAATAACGGGAAACTGTCCAGAAAAATCCTCCGAGGTGATTGGCAGCAGTCAAATGAAGCGTTCCACTGCCATTAGTCATTTCCACACTTAAAGCTGTTTGAATAATACAAATAATAGCCCCGTACATTTAGTCAATACTATCATTACTGTCACGAGCGCCATCAATAAGTCTTCATTAAAGCGTGGCCGCCTCAGTCGGGCTGTGCGTTTGCGGGGGCATTGAACTCGTCGGCCAGGCTCAGCTCAAGGGTGAGCTGCCATTGTCACCGATTCTGATGTGTCCATCAATAAGGCTTCACTTTTCCATTCTTGAAGGTTTAGCACCTAGAGTGTTGCTTTGACATGTTGAATTGGGTGACGTCTTTGCCACCGTTAGTAATCAGCCACAAAAGGTTGGCCTCCGGTCGATAGAAACGCATCCACTTGTGAGTGCACGACAGGTGGGCATTCATTTTTTGTAACACGTTTTCTTTTTTTTCGCTTTCTATCTTACAGTAAGCCGGCTTTGATGTTCACCATGACCTGCATGAGCAGGTGGCCTTATGACGCACTGGAGAGGTTGATTCCGAACGTCTTGATGTGAAGACGCACCTTGATACAGAACAAAAAAGAAGAAAAAGAAGAAACAGAAAATCAACCACTCGAGGAGTGAGGGGTGATTCAGGAGGAGGAGTGGAGCATGCGATGCCTCTTTTGCACGGCTCACTCAGGGCCTGCTGCAGTCACCAGGGTGTTGTTATGTTGTTGTTATGTGCTGCCGGAGTATTGATCAGTGTTCTGCCTTCACCATTCATCAGGGAGAGACTACTTAAAAGCTCAGTGAAATCAAAAGACATCCTTTTAGGCGAGGGGTAGACTTTCTCCCTTTCTATCCATCTTTCTGGCTTTCATATTTTTTTCCTTCCTCAACGATTTTCTTTGACTCTTTTTTTTTGTTTTCTTTTTTTTTGTTCCATGAACAACCCACTGACAGGAAGACAAGGTTGCGAGAGAACCCCTTAAACGCCTGTGATTGTAAATACAGATCGCCATTTGTTTTCCTGTCATGACTCGTAATTTGCTGTTTGCTATCTGCTTTTGTTTTCCTTTTGTTTTTTGTTTTGTGTGATTGGCTTGGCCCCTACGCTGCTTGTCACTCTCCCCGACGAGGAGCCTCTTGTCCGTCTGTAGCGGAGCTCCACTTGCGGGGGCCTTCGTCTCGTCTCCCATAGGATCCCATTACTGTTCTTTACATATGCAAGAGCCTGCTGGATTGTGCATAATACTCTCTTGGGGACTTGACACACTTTCACTCGAGAGCCCACACTTTTGTGCAGGCAGCTCTTTGCCCGCTGTAAAGGGTCCTTCTCGCTTTCAAACTTCCTTCCACCGGTCTGAAGTAATTCCGTCTGAAAGTCATCCGAAGTTTGAAGAGAACAAGACGCGGCAGGGCCCATGGGAGTGGGGAAAACAGAACAGTAAGTGTGGCTTTCAGTGAGTCACCAGGTTTAGCTTGCTATGATTAAGCAATTTGATGAGACAACACCACACCGACTCGAGCGCTATTATCATACTGCACAGCATACTCTGCACTTGTTATTTTTAGCTGTCATTACATTCCCCCAGTCCAGTACAGGCGCTGTGCATTAGAATTTTCACACTGTAATTAACATTGACTGGGCGTTCAAGAATAATTAAAATACTTGCACTTATACCAACAACATAAGGGAATAGGAGGACATTATACTGTTGATGGATTTTCAGTTATCGCCCTAGCGTAATGTGTTTAGGCAAACCTATATCGCTTATGTTTAGTGGTATATATATTTTTTCTCATTATTTGAAATTCTGAATGAAGTGCCTGAAGAGAAGCTAGAGCAAGTAGCATGATTTGGGGAGTTTATGAGAGGGACAGACTTCTACAATGCCTTGATATCTGCTATGAAACTGTCATTAAAAGGACAGAACACACTGGCCTCTTTCACATCTAACTTTGCCCCCTAAACTGGAAGATTGGATTTTCTTTATTGAATTATCCCTCTTGTTCACACTCTCAAGAGGGGAGCTGAAGGTTGAGGAGTGTATGTGTGTGTGTGTGTGAGAGAGAGAGAGGGGGGACACACCATCTGAAAAGCAGAGAATGAGAGAAAAAGAAAAACCTTGTCTTAGTTGCTGGATGCAAGGCTGGCATAAAGCTGGTTTGTGAGAAGAATGAAATGTTTTGTTCGCCTGATGCCCTTCTGCAAGAAAGACTCCATTTGGACTGCTTCTTTTTCTTTCCCTTTCTCGCGTTCTCTTTCCATCTCTCTACCCCCTCTCTCCTTTCCTCTCTCGCTTTCTCTTTCTATCTCTCTACCCCCTCTCTCTTTCCCTCTCTCTTCTTTTTTTCTCAAATGCTCTTTCTCTGTTCACCAACCACCCTCTTTCTCTCTCTCACACTCTCTCTCTCTCCCTCCATCTCACTCCCTCCCTCGCTCTGTTCACCCCCCCTTTTCTCCCGCACTCTCTCTCTATATATATTTCTCTCCATCCCTCTCTCTGTCCACCCCTCCCTCCCTCCATCCCTGGCTTTCTTCTGTGCTGATCTGTTTTGTGCCAGCGTCCGCCCTGAGCCTCTCACCGAGCGAGGCTTTGATGTGGCCCCGCCAAGCCGTGCCCCCACCACCACCACCGCCGCACACCCCCCACGCTCTGATTGGTGGATGGCAGGCAGAGCTAGTGTGGGAGTGGATGGGGGATGAAAGCGAGCGGGGCAGAGAGGGGGCACCTGCACACAGAGCACGGCCTGTGCGTCTGCTTCATCTTCAACTGCCTCCCCTGACCGCAGCCTGAACCCCGGTGTCAGCCACCATCACACGGTCGCCATGACCCCTCTCCTCTCTCTCTTTCTCCCAGGCTCACTCTCTCCATGCCTCTCTCTCCTACTCACTCTCAGTCTTTCTCTCTCACCCCTCCCCACCCATGTCTCCTTTCTCTTTCTCCCTCTCTCTCTCTTTCTCTCTCTCTCTCTCTCTCTCACACACACACACACCTCCATATATACATTTATAATGAGATAGAGATAGAAAGAATAGAGAGAAAATGT
Source organism: Sprattus sprattus (assembly GCF_963457725.1). Lineage (NCBI taxonomy): Eukaryota > Metazoa > Chordata > Actinopteri > Clupeiformes > Clupeidae > Sprattus > Sprattus sprattus. The sequence goes on from NC_137926.1 coordinate 21,561,486, forward strand.
CTACTCTGTTGAATTCTTCGTCTCACGATTTTAGAGACAGCTGAGGGCTGGTATTTTTAGATCTTCATTTAAATAAATATCTGGTCTACATGAGACAGGACAAACCGTCTTTGAAAATGAAACACGAAAATGTTGAATTTGAAACAGTAAGTATAGCTACATCCGCAGTGAATCATAACAGCTCTGTGCTGTCAGAATCTCCATGCTTTACAGGTGATGCTGCTACAACCACATGTCCTCCCTAGGCTGTACTCCGCTCTGTTATTTTCCCCCTGCCTGTAATCGGGAAAAAGGACCATGCACAATGTTCAGATTCTCATACTTTTAAATCAATCACCACAGCGTACAAGCTTTTGAATTCCCAGGCATAAAAAAGTCAATATCCATTTCATGCGAAGCCGAAGAACATTTCCCAACATCTGTCAAGTTCCAACTGCCAGGGCGACTCTGCCACTCTTGAGCTCCGTGGGAATTTGATTAGCCATAAAACAGTGCATTATGTCACCCCTATTAGGGCCATTTAGCGCAGGCAGAAGGTCATTGCAAAAAAAGACCCTCATCTTCACTTTTATGGAGATGTCAGAGCAATAAGATCTCTGTTTCACCACAGCTGCATGCCAACCAAGGCCCCAGCCACCACAATAAGCCACTGTGTGCCCTCATAACTCGGACATTTCGCCAGATTTCAAAGGGGTATGTGACTGAATGACATTTCAGGGGGGAAAAAAAGAAAAGAGCAAAAAAATGAACAAAAAAGGGAGAGAGAAAAAAGGCAAAGAAAAAAAGGCAAGATAAAGACGAACAAAATGAAATATGGAATGTTGGCTCAGGCTACCAGCTCATAACTCATAGGGTTTTTTTTTCTTCATTTGATTTCAGGTTTTAGTTTACTGGCTGTATTCATGAATCTTCTCTCCCTCTCTCTTTCTCTCTCTCTCTTCCTCTCTTCTCTCTCTCTCTTCCTCTCTTCTTCTCTCTCTCTCTCTCTCTCCCTCTCTCTTGTGAAGGGACTTTGGAAAGAGGAACGCTTGGCTTTAATCCACGCTCTGTTTACTTTCTGTCTTTTTGTCTCATTGTTTTCTAGGATGGTAGTGTCTGAGAACAAATGAAACACTGTGTTTGTCATCAAAGTATTTACACAAACCGTGGTCGAAACCGTGGTCAAAATAAAAAATGATCGAGACCAAAAACCCCCCAAAAAATGATGACAAAAAAAAAAATACCACCTTGCTGTGATGTTTGGGGAAAGCAATGCAGCACCCGCTGTTGTCTCCTCTTCTTAGGATCATCTCACTGAATGTAATTGTTTAGGGTTAAACACGATGCAGCCCTCTCCTTAGGGTACTGTATTCCCCGTCCCTTCTCCAGGTCGTGGCCTCCCTCTCAGAGGGCCACTCATATGCAGCCCTGTCCTGCCTCAGAGGGAACACCACATAATTAAGACCCTGCTGCTATTCAGCCAGCCTTTGAGGACGGAGCATCTTAGCTGACCCCGAAATAAATGCGGTTGTTGCAGAGGTGACCTGCGTGTAAATGAGGGTCGTGGTTCAGGTGCTCCGTGGGGTCGCCGGGGTCGGCCCTCTTTGTGCGCGAGGGCGCCGCCGAGCCTGGCCTCGCCGGCGACCTCCTCAGCAGAACGTGAGTTCGATTGTGTTAGTGCCGATAACGCAGGGCGCTAGGGGCAGCCAGGGGTCACCTCAGTAACCGTGGAGATGTGAAAGGTGACAGGCAGGCAGGATCTGCGCCAATAGCCCCCACCGAGCACCTGTCAGATAACACAGGACAGGAGTGTTAGCTCAGCACTCCAGAAATGAGAGGCAGTTTTTGAAGCACATGAGGCCACACAAAGAGGGATGGTAGAAGAGCCTCTGTGTTTGTACTTTAATCTCTCATACGTTTTCCTTTGACATTTCCTATTGTTCTGCTTATTTGCATCTTTTTGTTTTATGCTCATGTCACTTAAAGGTTCATTAGGGACATTGGATTCACCTGATTAAAACTGATTGAGACAGACAGACTGTGCATGCCAGGTTGTGAACATCTTCCTCTCTCCTGCATGTGCTGGCTAACTTGAACTATAAAGAGGCGTTGGTGTGTGTGTGTGTGTGTGTGGGGGAGTGTGTGTGTGGGGGGGGGGGGGGGTTGGATAGATGGTTGGAATAGAAGTGTGAAAATTGCGGTGCTTCTACAACAAGTTTCAGACTTCCAGAGGGAAGCCCCTTAGGGGTGGGCAGGTCTGCATCTGGCCCGGCGCAGGCCCTAGGGGGCCGAATCCCAAAGGCCGTGACTGCCACAACATTGGCTGCATTAGTTCAGGCACGGCTCCCTGAAATGGACTTAGCTGAGCAGAATGAGGAGCCCAGGGGCGGCGTGCACACCACGCCATGGGCTTTATCAGGCTTAGATCAATGGCCGGCCACATTCTCCCAGTGCGCTCGAGCCGCAAGGGCAAATACAGTATCTCAGGGGTGGGAGAAGAGTGTGTGAGAGAGAGAGAGAAAGAGAGAGAGAGAAAGAGAGGGAGAGTGAGAGAGAGAATGAGGGAGGGAGAGGAGAGGGGGATCTTATTGTTGTTTGTATGTGTGTGTGTGTGTGTGTGTGTGTGTGCGTGTGTGCGCGTGCCTGTGTGTTAGTTTGTGTGTGTATGTGTGTGTGTGTGTGGGTGTGGGTGTGGGCGTGTGTGTTTGTGTGGGTGTTTGTGTGGGTGTGTGTGCGCAAGTGTGTGTAAGTATGTGTGCATTCATCCCTCACCTCCCCTCTTTCTTTAATCAGCCCTTTTCCAACAGCAAATACAGGCCGTGTAGTGAAGCGTTGCAGAGAGCGGAGGCCTTTCACTGAAGGGGGACAAAAGGTGGGAGAGGCTGCGGGCTGGCGGGGCGCGCTCGGCTGGCTCTCTGAATGCACCCCCCCACCCCACCCCCCCCCCCCCCCCCCCACAAACACACACACACACACTCACACACACACACACACACACACACACACACTACCCCTGAGCCTTCCACCCCTCTCCCCACCTCAACAGCCCAGCTCCGTGGGTCTCTGCCCTTCCAGCTGTAAAATTGGCTGACAGCGAGCCTGGATGGCCCCCCACTCCTAGATGAGCCCACACAAAACTGCAGCATTTACCAGGGCTGATTGAATCCTTAAACGACCATGCTTTTCCCTCACTACCCTGCTGCAGTCAGTATTGCGGAGATTGAACATGAATAATAATATTGTCTGGCATTTGTTTAAAGGGGAGAGCCTGTGCAGTGTTGTTTTTCTCAATAGAGCCAGGGTCCCGACCTTTTGTTCAGGTGTGTAAAAATGTTCCAATGGCGTTTCTTATGAAGATGTTAATTACATTGATTGCATTCGCTTGTAACATTCCTGTAGTACGTTCAATTTGTCTAGAAATGCTTATGACATATTGATTGAAAATAGTAAAAAATATGATTAGCATTACAGACTAATTAAGTAGTCCAGCTATAGATATTTCCCTGAAAACCACACTGAACAACATATTGATTCCCCCCTTTCTTTTAGGAATTAAATTGAATGAAAATATTTATCACTCTAAACATTGAGGTAAGCTATTATCAGAATGAGGGGGAAAGGAAAATCAATAATAGTGTCCCAGATGATTCAGTTGGTTGAGCACCTATTATGATACCAAGAAGGCACCTCTACTGTCTGGCGTCCGCTTCAGACAGGTCTTCATCAGGGGGCACATATGACCATTAACAAATGCTCCGTAAACTTGTTTGTGAAGTTAACGATGATACAAAAATCTCCTATGCGCTGTCCAATGCTATCCACCTGAATTCAAAATCAGTGCGAAAACTTTCCCTGTGACTGAGCCCTTTTGCAAACTGACACAGCGTAGAGCGATTACCAACCTGAAAGGGCTCTCTCTGATTAGTGCCAGGGACACGGCCCCTGTGTGTGGATTGTAAATGTCTCAAATTGGCTAACAACGAGGGCCACGCCTATGGCAGCGCGGGGCCACAGTGAGCAGCCGGCAGTGCATGGAGGGGGCCGTGTGCGGGTAAGCCTGAGGAGCACGGCTGTCAGGGACCCTGCCATGTTGTTTACTTGATACCTGGAACTCTCCTTTTATCACGGCTGCCACCACAGCCCTGCTCTCCGAGCGGGAAGAGAGAGCGAGAGAGGAAAGAAAAGAAACCGGAGGAAGGCTTGTAACTTTGGCCCTATTGTTTAACAGCCCCTGCCGAAGACGGAGGACACAGAAATTATTCTGAAGAGCAGGAGACGCACGGCGGCAAATGACCTTTCACTCGCACTTCCTTAGCTGAATCTCATCCAATTAGAGCACTGTATATTTTCCCTAATAGCGGCTGATGAGCCAGGGCGTATGAGCGAGCACGCCCGCCCGGCGTTGCTATGCAGCGGGATGGCTGGTTAGCGGTGGAGAAGCGCCTGGGAATAAGTGAGCAGAGAGCTTTAATTTGATAGGGTTAGAATCCTGCAGGCTCCAGGGTCGTGGGTCATCAGCAGCTCGTCTCCCACTGAATATGAAGAAATCAGAAGTAAATTGCTTACATCTGCTGCCAGTGGCGGTAGAGTGACCGTGATTGGCTGCCGGAGGTGTGCGACACCTCACGACACATTGCCTCCGAGAGCTGAGGGTGTAAAGCTTGTAATTGGAGTAATTCTGCATTAATAGATCCTCCAACCAGCTGGCAAGGGGAAAGCCAAGCCTACGTGAAACGGCTCGTGGACGACAGGAGTAGGATTTGTGTTTGTCCATGTGCTTTTGTGTGTTTTTTTTTTTCTTTTTTGTCCTCCCATCCTGAACACACACTTTTGGAGGCATGTGTGTAGTTCCTCCTGCAGTGAGGGGGAGACGTGACACATGTGGGCTCAGGTTGGCCAGATGAATAAAGCAAACACGTTGGGCCGGGTGTGAATTATTATTCATCAGCGCCATCCCAGGCCTGCCATGAGAGAAAACAGCGTGTAATATCACTGCTCATGAATAATGTTTCGCTGGGTGAGAGTTCAAGACCAGCTATATTGGCTCTCTGACATTTTTGATACAGATTGATTTGTGTTGTCATTTTTGGCAGAATACAAACAGTCAGAGCTGCACCTGTTGTGCCTGTCTCCAGTGTGTGGGTATGATTATTTTTTTTTATTTGTATTCCCACTTAAAGAGTTACTGACGCTGCCTGGACAATGAATTTGTGTGGTTGGAATGGCCTTCCAGTGTTTCCCCAGTGATTGAAAGAGAGAGGATTGATCCATGTCACTGTGAGGCTACTGCCGGACAATTCCCTCCATGCGAAGCAAAGCTTGTGAAAAAGAGGGATATGTATCTCTCCTGCTCTACCTCTCATTTGGGTAAATTATTTGGGTGAAAATTATTTCGGCTGTGAATTATCGCAAATGTTCTGGCAAATGACACTCAATCGCAAGGTCTTTGTCACCAATTATGTGTCTATTAAAAACCAGTCAATCAGTCAATGTGCAAATAGCTAAACCTCTGCGGGCCCCGGCATTGACAGCAGGCTGTCAATGGCCCATCTGATATGATTCAAGCTGTGGAGAAACTGGTCTGACAGCAGCTGTCGTGGAGCGAGGATCCAACGCGTGTGGGCCAGAGTTGGGCTAGACTCAGCTGCAAAACTTCACTGAGGATTTGCAGTCCTTTGTCTGGGCGAAGCTGTTACTGTAGCTGTTAGTCTGGTACAGCCTGCCACTCTCCGGAAATCTGTTTCAGAAATGAAGCTGCGTTAGGTCTGAAAGCTAGCTCTGTACAAGACCACAAACAGCATGTAAGATTGTCTCTTAATTGCTCATTTCTGTCCCTGAGAAGTCTCCGCCAGGGGTGTAGGTTACCACTCCTGGAGGAGGGTGGGGATAGAGTTCACCCTTCAGCAGAGCACCGGCTACATTTGACTAAACAAAAACACAAATTGGATGTCTGGCAGACTAATTTGATTTCCGAAAAGCTGAAATCGAGACCCCGTTAGCTACTTAAAATGATGGACACCAATATTATGTTCTCACTTAGCAACAGCAGTTTCGGGTGGGTATCCTATCCCAATCAAAACAACGGCTTCAAAAACATTATTGCATTATGTTACCATTTCGAAACAAATGACTGTGAACCAGTAAGGCTCAAGTCATTAGAGGTGCAGACATACTATGTGTCTCCGTGAGTTTCTTCAGTCTACTGGAGGTACCTCACAAACGTCAGATAATGGAGCACAGTAGACTATCATTTGTCTGCCTCCATTATCTACCTCTGTTCAAAGTGCAAGTGTGAAGTGCAGCACCATTGAACTGAACACTGTTTTGATGGCCTTTTTTCAAACGGAATGCAAATGTCTGTATTAAGAATGATTTCCTCTGTTAAAAAATAAAAGAAAGCAATAAAAGAAAAATAAAATAAAAAATCATAAATCTGTCGAAAGCTGATCTGTAGTCTCTATTTATGCTCTCCCGCAGATTGTATTTTTTTGGTGTTATATTTTTAGTGTGCATTAATGCTGCCAGTGACATCTGTCAACAGTTCCCAGGCAGCGAGATGAAGAAGTGGAAGCAAATGACGATGATCTAATATTGGCTTCGCCTTTCAAGTGTTTCCCCCGTCAGACGCCTGTCACTGTGGAGATGTTTGAAAATGACTGGCAGAAGTAGGCAGGAAGAGAATCTGCTCAGTCCCCCTTGTTCTAGTCTCAGCAGTTTTGTTAAACTGATCTGGAAGTGTACGATAGTTTCCCAGTAATTCCACCCACAGTTGGTGTCCATATTGGCCCATGTACTGGGTCAACGCCATTATTTGAGATTGTTTATGATAAAAATGTATTATTTTGAATATTAAATTGAGGTCCAGGAATGGTTTGAGTGAATGGTGTGTGTGTGTGTGTGTGTGTGTGTGTGTGTGTGTGTGTGTGTGTGTGTGTGTGTGTGTGTGTGTGTGTGTGTGTGTGTGTGCCGGCTGCAGGCCCTGATAGTAATCTTGTCCTCATAATCACAGTAATATTCGCGCTGCTCAAGTAGTCTTTTGATGCAGTGCTGCAGACACACCTTACCACTTAGGTGGATTTATGCAGACACGCTCCTGTTCACACAAGCCATATGCACTATAGAGTCGGCTGACAATGTGTTTTACGTAAAGTAAATCTTTTTTTTTTGTTGTTGTTTGTTTTTTAATCCAACTGACAGGTGGGTGACATTCCACAGGGATTGCTTTAAAGAAGGAAATAGATAAAATCAATTAGTCACAGACTCCAAAGTGAGGCTACAATTTTTTGACGTGTCTGTAAAAAAACATTTCTACAGCAGAATACTGTTTGTGTGTGTGTGTGTGTGTGTGTGTGTGTGTGTGTGTGTGTGTGTGTGTGTGTGTGTGTGTGTGTGTGTGTGTGTGTGTGTGTGTGTGTGTGTGAAATCAAATGTGTGTTTGTGTGTGTGTGTGCATTGAGAGGGAAGGGCTGTTCATTGCACAAGTGATAGCAATGACATAATAAAACAAATGTTCATGTTGGAACAGCACAAAGGGGATTCTGATGGCCCTTTGGTTTTCGTCCATCTCCTCAGATAAAAATCTGACACTTCTCTCTGAAGAACGGGTCTGATCACTTTGGTTCCTGTTTGTATGATTTAAATGTTTAAATGTTTGCCACAACCCTCCTTGCTTATGTTTGGGAGGGAGGAAAACATATTAATTAAAACAGATCTCCAAGGCTCATAAATCACTTGTCTATGCAGCAGCTGAGGAAGCTCAATAAGCCTGGCCTTAAACATTGGGACATGGTAATGGGAATATCAGGGGGTCAGTCGGGGTTAGCCAGCGTTCCCCTACAGGAAATGAGCTTTTGGTGTGCTGTGTTCCCAGAGTAATGAGCACTGTGAGTGTGTTTAATCTTTGCTAATATTGTTATAATAACTGGATGAATTATTAAAAACAAGCAAATATGGCTACGTTTCTTCAGACCACCAGTGTCGGAAAGCACTTCTCATATTTTTTTTATCCACCAGCCTCTCCATCTTTTTTTCTTCTTCTTCTTCTTCTTCCTCTTCTCCTTCTTCTCTCTCTCTCTCTCTCTCTTTCTCTCTTTCTCTCTCTTTTGGTCTGACTGTTTCAGTAATATATCTTTAACACAGAGGCATGATAATTGTTCTCATTTGTGCAGATTGCACAGCACTTCCATTGATTAAAAAAGTGCACTGTTAGTGTATGTGCTCTGACACCGGTCTCATACTTCACACTGAGGGCAAGGCCTGGGAGGGTTCAAAGGACAACCTCAAGCATACAGGTCAAGCAATCAATAATCACTTTTTTATGCTGAAGCTAATATGTTATGGTTTTTTATCCTTTGTTTTTTTATTAAACAAAACACCACAACTCAGTGTCACAATGTCAGACTTAATTATGTCAAATAGGGCTCCTCTTTATGTTCATTTGCCCTCCATTTTCTTCAATATGATTAGTCAACTCTTTTAATCTGTTTCATCTTCCTATGATTACTTGAAGGTCACAATTTCCACAGGCCTAATCTATATTGTAGTCGTGTCTTAATGAAGGCCAGGAATATAATATGCAAATATATTCTCCATATTGTAGCCAGACGCAAACGGCGCAAATGGTTAGGGAGGGACAAATTGTCCCAGGCCAAGACGTCTCCCGACTCAGCAGAAAGCTAATGCTGAGGTGGGTAATAGCACGGCAGCGGCGCAGACAATTTCCATGATAAAGGTGAGCATAAAGGGACGGCCTTCGCCGGAGAATAGATGGAGAAATGAAGAGCTCCGGTTTGGCCGCGGCATAATATTTCCTTTTCCTTTTTTTTTTGTCTGCCAGCCTGCACGGCTAGAATGAGGCAAGCTGGACACACTTAATATTGAAATCAGAGCCGGACAAGTGCAACTGTTTTGTCAGGGCTGGGATAAATAATCATTCACACTATGCTAATTCTGCCCAGTCATTTCAATCCTGTCATTCTCTCTGGAAAATTGCAATTAAGTTTGGACTGATAAATAGAATAAATAAATAAAAAATAAACTGCAGACATGCCACCCGTTCCACACTTCAAGGCTCAACTGAACAAACAGCGAGAGATGACATTCTGCCATGTGTGTTAATTGATCCTTTCTTTAATTAATGCAGTATTGGGGAACCCATATCTTTATCCTGTCGGAAAGTCCTCCCTGTCCATCATCGTACGATAAAGCCCCATCCCACTGTGCTGGATCTCAGTAGAAAGTCCTATCTGGTGGCATCTAGCCAGGAGGGCTGTTTTTTGGAGCACCAACCAAGGCACGTGCAGGGGACGGTGTGCAGGGAATCACACTGGTTCATTAAGCCAGCTTTCCCCGGCCACTTCTCTTTCACGTTTAGTTGCTTCCCGTGTTAAGCAGCGATGCGTGGGCTACTCGAGAGCTTCCAGAGCTCGTATATACGTTGTGTGCTATAGACTGAGACAGTGTGTTCCTGCTCCCACCTTCCATGTCCTACCCGTCCCTCAAATCGCCCTCTTTCCCTTCTAGTCACTCTCTCTCTCTCTCCCTCTCTCTTTATCTCTCTCCCTCTCTCTCTCTCTATCCCTCTCTCTTTCCCTCTCTCTCCCTCTCTCTCCCTCTGGCTTTGGTTCGTCTCCAAATCGGAGGAGTATTTCTCAGACCACATACTCTTCCGCTTGATAACAGCACAAAGATTTTTTTTCTCTCTTTCCTTTTCTCCTTCCCTTTCCTTCTCCTGCAAGGCATCCCTGTTGTTGGTTTTCATTCGCACAGGTCATACATATACATGTGCATAATTAATTTCTGTCGACAAAGTTATTTCAGGATATGGTACTTGTTTCAGCCTTAAATACTCAGCTTTCCATATCTGGTCCCATGAACTTCATCTTCATCAAGGGATGAACAAAAATCCTTTGCAGCAGATAATAAACAATGCAGAGAATGCTTGTTTTCTTCACTGGCCCTTATAATCACCCATAAACCTTACAGGCTGCTTTATCTCTTTGGATCTGGCTGGGATGTTGTAATTATTTATGATAAGTACAAATTGTTCTTATTGCAAGGGTTTCCATTAGGGAAACTATTGTCCAGGCTCTTATTTATGATGGAGGTGTAATTCATATTGTCCCTCTTTTTCACCGTTTTTCATCAGGAGTGTGAAACCGCATCTTTAACACTTGGCTTTTTGTATTGAAAAGCTCAGGTTCCTTTTTATGGTCGCCATAAAAGTTACAATTGGACAGTAAAGGCCCCCACCCCAAAGACAGTGAAAAAAAAGATGGATGGCAGATGAGAACTCAACATGTAAGTATCCGTTTCTGTCTAATTAAAACTGGGGAGTAGCCTCAGACCTCCTCAATGGCATGTGCTGCAATGCATCCATTGCTTTGTCCTCTGTTTAGTGGTGACATACTGCCACCTGTAGGAGGAAAATAGCACAGCATCTTTCATCCTTCAGCAGACTGGGTTATAGAGAGGTCAGGCTGTGTAAAATGTTTCGATGTTCATTAGGGGATGGATTATGATCAGCTAAGGTGCAGTTACAAACCTTTAACAAAGGCATGTTTTTACTATATTTTAGAATATACATCTGTACTTGGAGCTTTTCATACAAAATAATAAGCCCTAATGGTCCTGAGTGTTTGGTACAAGCTGTTATGTTAAAGTAGAAATTTCCACAACAACAATAATAATAATATTATTAATTTACACTGAACACATAATAAAAAAACAAATGTACTGTGTTCAAGGCCTGTTAAGTGTTTAATTACATGTCTAGTGCAGTCTAGTAAAATCTTCAGACTTCTCATAAATAAGTAAGTGAACTCGGTTATATGGCCTTAAAGAGGGGTGGAGTGTTCACAAACATAAAAAAAAACAGAATAACACAGAAAAGAGAGAGGGAGGAAAAGTTTTTAAAGAAGTTTTAAAAGAAAGTTGAAAAATGTTTTCCAGATTGCATGCCTCCCACAGGGCTACAGTACAGTGGCCGAGGAAAGAGAGAAAGAGAGAGAGAAAGGGTCTGGCCTCCTACATTCACAATCATTATCACAATGCCACTTTCCATATTTCACTTTATGTCTCTCTTCCAGCGACCTCAACAAGACCATCTCCTACAACTCACCACTCGACAATATACAACGTTTTTTTTTTTTAAATCATCAACCTCAGTACCCTCTCTCTCTACACCTGTGCTCAATGGCAAATATATAAAATGCCAATGAAACGTATTGGCTAACAAAGACTCTTGACAACATAAGAGGGAATATTTGAAGCCTTTGTAATGCTACAGTTAGTCACCTACGCAACAGCTACAGTCAGTAAATAAGTGGTTTCCTCAGTATGTGCAGAGAAGAAAGAAACAGCGAGTGTCCGCTGTAGATACCGTTGTTGTAAACAGGTCATCCACCCTATAGCCATAAGAAGACACAAGTAGTATTTACATGTTTAAGGGATTAGCATGATTTTTTTTTTCAGCATGACACTAAAAACTACAAATGGATAAAGAACACTTCTCTTGGTTGTTCTGAATCCCATTGTGTTGGTGCCTGTCCATTGTCCACTGCCTCTAAAGCACTAACAAGAACTCGAGTGGGGGAGTGAGTGTATTGAGTGCATGATGTCTGGACAGCTACAGATATCGGAGTACCCACAGACTGACACGCATACGTTTACAAGGACACCTGTTCCTTGTCTTGTTGAAGACTTTCTTTTAAACAGTCTCTCTGTGTGTTTGTGTGTGTGTGCGTGTGTGTGTGTTTGTGTGTATGTGTTTGAGAGAGAGAGAGAGAGAGAGGGAGAGAGAGAGAGAATAACTGTCTCTGTGTTCAGTAGAGTCGAAAGGAACATGATTTCCAGCTTGGTTGTAGTTGCCTGCAAGTACTTTAACAATGCTAAATCACCTCAGATGTCCAAGTGATTCAATCTTATTCACAGTGGATGACACGCGAATTGAATTCTCCCAAAGTGCCTGTCCATTTCCTGTCTATCTGTGATGGGTTGCTAGGTTGCAAGAAGAGCTGAGATCCTTTACTGTGCTGATACAGAGAGTTTCCTGTGTGGGTGCAATGCAAGGGTACTATTCAAATTATATGTTTGTCAAGAACCTTGAGAAAAAGTGTCTCTTGAATGTTACAGTAACAGAATATTTGTGATAAGATCATACATGGCTATTTTATTTCTGAACAGCAACATGTATAATATATTATCATTGCGACAGCACACTACTTTGGATCTAAATTTAACTTATATTCACTTTGCTGAAGAACATCACATTGGTGTTTATGACAGCCAAAGTTATGCACCCCAATAGTTACACCACCACGCGCCATAACACAAATGCAAACTGTAGCTTAGAGCAAAGAGCCATGATTTTCCAGTTCAGTGTCACGGTGCTACTTTCTGTTCACTAGGCCACATGCTGAGGAGTGCATGTGATAGCCGATCCTCAGAACTGCCCCTTGTCTCTGTTTCACCCACCACCCCCGCCACCCTACGCTCTCCACATTTCTTTCGCAGCCTGGCCTGTCATTGGCAGTCTATAGCATGGCTGCGTTAGCGGGCCTGACTCTCTGACCCGCTTTCCCGCTTGACTCGACTGCCATGGCGACCGGGCTGCGTGAATAGCTGCTGGCGCCTCTCTCCAGCCTGTCTCCCACATCAGGACACGCTGCGCAGAGAGAGAAAGAGATAGAGAGTGAGAGAGAAAGAGAGAGAGAGAGAGAAGGAGGAGTGCAAGAGATGGAGAGAGAGAGAGCGGGAGAGTCGCTCCGCCGCCATGGGTATCTTTGATTGCGTTATTTTATTATGCGCTCCTCTAAGACCGGCTGTTTCTACACAGCTTGACAATGCCCCCCAGGTCAGGTATAAGAATAACAATAGGCGTCTCTTTCTGTGTTCCTCAAAGCCTCGCTGCGTCGTTCTGTTAGCATGCTGGATTCTCCTCGTCCGTGCAGATGGCCTGTATGCGTGTATGAGGAATAACAGGAGTATTTGTAAATTCCGTCTCATTATGTTGCTCTTAAAGCTCATTTACACGTCTAGAGCCGCTATGAAACTTGAACAGAAAAGGAGCGTTGTCTGCATTAAAAATGGAATAATATTCAGACATAAGATGCATTTCCATACTACATAGCGAATAGGAAGTTGATTTATTTTGCTCAGCTGCTGACTTGGGAAAAGGCTCACAGATATCTGTCTATTGCCATAATGAGGGTGGGAATTTTTTAATAACAATCAAGCAGAAGCCAGGTCCTATCAGCCAAGGACCGTTAACCAGTGCAGGTCCCTTAAGTATAAACCCTTATCATGAGAGAAGAATGGCCCCGCGCCATTACAGCACCTCACTGATCAAGAGTGGCACGGCAGACAGCACCGCACTAATTCCCCCTGACAGTCCTGGGCCTGTTTGCTACCTGGTTAAGCCCCTTCTTTTTCTAAATTGTGTTTGGCCTAAACTGACAAAAGGGAATATAACTGCTTTGAGATGCTGGAAATGGAGAGTGCTTTAGTGGTGATTGACAGGGCTTGTCAGTAAGTCTCCCGCAGTAAGAGGCACCTGCTCTGGCCCTGGTGGAGGACGTTCTTCCAGGCTCAGGCGCAAAAAGGCGGGGAGGTAATTATCTGCCGACCGAAAAAAACGGGGAAAGAAATCCCAACAAGAAATACAATTAACAGTAAGTGTTTAGCAGAACGAGATTAGTTACTGGGGCCCGTCCAGTGGAGACAGGCACTCCAGTCCAGAGAGATGCGGGCCGTCCGTCAGAGAGGGATGCCCAGTGAATCCAATTAAATCTGAGATGATTCAGGCGGGTCCGCGGTAGCCAACGGTGTTCCCCATTCTAACAATGGCATTCCTGTGGATTTTCATTGAGCAAATCCAAGCCGTTTCTCCACACAAAAGGGCCCCTTTTCAATACGAGATGACACGGAGAGTTCGCCAAGCCCCGCAAGAACATATTTCACATAGTTTCGTAATGGAAGATATCTATCACATTATGTATTTGTGTACACAGAATACGTCAGTGCGTAAAGGGGAAAAAAAGGACATAGGAAGGATGCAACAAATCCTGTTGGTACGGCCGTTCTTGTGTGATCTGGTTCTTCCAAAACACAAAAGGCCTCCAGAAGAGACAGTCCTTCAGCTGTGTTTGCTTGGATCTTTGGGCCACTGCCATCTACATGGGAGGTGGGTTACCCGCGGGTCACCGGCATGGAAATTCTGATTGAGATGTTGATGGAGCTACAAAAGGGATGGAGGCTGTTTGACTGAGAGAGGATGCCAGTGCTTTCTGTGCGAACGTTAGCTCAGACGCTCCAGGCACTGGTAGCCCAGCAGAAAAAAAGAGAAAAAAGGAATATATATATATATATATAAAGAAGGCAGGCTTGCAGAGAACCAAGGGAGAGTTCTTTACTTTGGAGGGAAAGGAAAGGGGAAAAACAGGCAAATGAAATGAGAGTCTGAGCGTGGGGTTCGCAGGTCAGCGAGCAGGTGGGAATGAGATGGAAGAGGGAAAGATAAACAGGCCAGCGAAGTGGGAACGTCACATCTGGGCTGAATTAGGAAGGTAATACTGCAGAGAGAGAGAGTGAGAGAGTGAGAGAGAGAGAGAGAGAGGGGGGGAGGGAGAAAGAGAGAGGGGAAGTATTTGAGGATCTGAGGGGCTGATCTGCTTTCCAAAGTAACTCCAGGTTAGTGTGTCGGCAGGGGGCCCCAGATGAGAGTGATTAAAGCTGGGCTTTGGGAAGCAGGTGCCCTCACACAGGAGAGATATCCTGTCTCAGCTCCCTCACTCTGTCTGTCTGTCTGTCTGTCGGTCGGTATCACAGCTGCCATCTCTGCACTCGCTGTGTAACATGTCTGAGACAATCAGGGTGATCTGATTCTAAAATTATCCCCATTGATGTGTTTATGTGACAGAAATATGGTATCATGTGCTTTAAATAAATAAGCAGAGAGAGAGAGAGAGACCACATTTATTAGCAAGTGCTGAATTCAGCATTAAAGTAAGTGCAAAAAGTGAAGTCACCGGTTAAACAGGAATAACACAATCATAACTAACATTAGAACTTTTCTCTGAAGCAGAAGTACACGTTCACATGCTTGATGTTAGAAAGGCCAGACAGAGTAGTTCATTATAAATGTTTAAACACTGTTGCTCCTCTATGAGGCTGTGTGTGTGTGTGTGTCTATGTGTGTGTGTGGTAGAGTGAGAGAGAGAAAAAGAGAGAGAAAGAGAGAGAGAGAGAGAAAGAGAGAGAAAGAGAGAGAGAGCACCGTGTGCTCAGTTCAATTAGTCAGAGTGGGATTACCTCACCTCACATTAGCTCTTCTGATTCAAATCATTGATTAAGAGCCTTATTTCAGGAAGAGCACAGCGCGAGCCCTCCAAACTGGCCTAGCTGAGGCAAACTACACCCCAGTTCCTCTATGGCCAAACTCTTAACAGAGACTTGAACAAGCTGATGAAATTCCTCATGAAGCCAAGAGGAATAACAAGCATCTTTTTAATAGTCTCATAATTTCCCCCTATGGCTCCATCACATCCGATGTCTCTCACAGCCGTGGTAGCCCAGCCACTGCGGTGGGGACTGACGTTTTTGGTAATTGATTCATCGCTACATTAACTAATGCAGTAATCAATTACTCCAACTGTTTTGGGGGAAAGGATGGAAACAGAAGCATATTAAACAGGCATTAATGTCACCCTCCACATAAATAAAGGATTTTTTTTGGGTGCAATGCAACACAAGCTTTATTTGACTTTCATCGCTCCAGAAGCCTGTTGGGGATTTTGTGTGTGTGTGTGTGTGTGTGTGTATGTGTGTGTGTGTGTGTGTGTGTGTGTTCGGCTGTGTGTACTGGTAACTGAGCCAGGCAGCACAGTGAAGTAGAAGGTTTCTTTTTCACGCTCCCTCTCCCTCCCATCCCATCACATTGCAGCCCACTGTTATCACATCTCTAAAACAATTCAGCGGCGGGAATGGCCTGCAAACGAGCCGTGCATCTGTTCACTGGCGAGTGGGAAGAGCTGCGCTAGGGCCACAGTGTAGGAGTTAGACACAGATAAAAAGAAAATCATGCGCACACACACACAACATACACACACGCGCGCACACACACACAAACAAACCAAAAGTTGCATACCTTTACATGGAAAGTAATATTATATTGGTAACTGGGGTTTGTTCCATGAGTCACAAAGATGCTTGTGTATCTATATGTTTACCCAGTCTATCATATAATAAAATATAATTATAATAATATATAATAATATAATATAATATATGCACTACATATGGTCCTCAGTCTTCAAGGACTATTGTATTTTGTATTTGTAGAACACATATGCCTGTGTTATCCTTTAAGCCATAAAGCCTCCATAAGAACTGCTTGGAGACCGAAGCACATGGAACTCCAGCACTATCCTTTGTTAAAGGAGGATAAAAAGCCCCTGAGCCACACAGGCATTTTGTCTTAGATAGATGTTCTAATGCCTTCTTTACTTCTAGTGTATTGTTCATTCTTATGGATTTAAGTGTAGGACATAGAGCCTTCGCTTACGTCCGGACGCCATTGTCCTTCTCAGGAGGGGCTTTCAAAGGATGCTGCGTGGAATTAAAAGGCAATCAGTGGGTGTTGAAACCAGATGTGCAGCTATATGAAAAAACAATGAAATGCACAGTCCAAATGAACAGTCCATATTTTTACAGTCTGTCGTTGGCGGTGCAGTGGCCGAGATGCTCACCTGTGTACTGGCGCAGTTAAGTTATTGCTTAGAGTGTGAGGCTCTCACTGTGGGTGCAGACAGAGAAACAGTAAGAGGAGGCTGTCTGCTGGCTGGCTCAAAAAAAAAAAACAATTTAAAAAATAATGGGAAATAAAAAAATGAGCAAATCAATAAATCAGTAGATCTCTGGCAATGTGGCCGGCCAAGCCAACCTTTATTTCTTTATTTATACGTGGGCTTTATTTGTTTTCCCTTTGTTTCACCCACTTTTTTATTTTATTTTATTTCTTTCTCTTTCCTTTTTTTTTGTATGAGTGGCTGCCTTCCTTTCTGTGGTCGCCAGAATCCCAAATTATCCGGGGGGTTACAGGGTGCGTCTCTCCACCCCCCTGGAGCCCCGCGCCCCAGAGCAGAGGTAACGTATTCAATGGCCTGGGGCGAGCGCTGGAGAGGAGCTGCCCCGCTGCATACTGATGGCGGCGCGGGGAGGCAGTAATTGGAGGCGCGGAGGAGAAGGGGAGCGTAGGGCAAGCGCTGGGAGATGATGGCTTTGTTTTGGCCTGTCTGTCTGAGGAGGAGGCTCCTCCCTCCTCCTTTTCCATCCCCCTACACCCACCTCTCTTTGTGCCCCCTCATCCCTCCCCTCCCCCTTCTTCCCCCTTTACTTGCTCTCTCTCCCTCACTCTCTCCTCACACATACACACACATACACACACGCACACACACACACACACACACACACACACGCACGCACACACACACACACACACACACACACACACACACACACACATACACACACACACACACAAACACACACACACACACACACACACACACACACACACAATCAGTGACTACAGCCAGAGAGATGGGAGAGAGATAGTTGTTAATTGGTCTCACGCTGTTTGCCTAAAGATCCATGGGCATTTACGTATCCCCCCCCCCCCCCCCTTCCTATTTTTTTTCTCCAAATGCTCACATCAGGTGCACAGGCCCCATACATCACACTTAAAGGTGCATTAGTATGCTTACACTATGTATATTCTATATGGATAGGACCCATTAAGGTTTGATCTGTTGAACAAGCTCTTATGAGATTCATTAATACCAAGCAACTACAGGTAGCAGCGCTAGTAATTCCCCTTGTACGCACCGAAGGCATGGTACAATGTGTCATGTGAACAACAAATAAGAACTTGAGAGTCCCCGTCAGTCTGAATGAGATCAAGAAAATCCCATCTGCATCGCTCCCATTCATGTGAATCACTTCATTTAAATTGTGAGTTAATTTAAAATGGCAGAACTACTATACATTAATAAACATCAGTGTAATCAAAGCACATCACAATGCATTAAGGCAAATTGGTTTACACAAGGCGGGTAATTAAAACCTTTGAGCTTCCTCACGTGTTTTGTAAGGGTACCGAGGTGTATAAGCAAATAATGTGTCACAAAGTTTTATGCATTTGTCACAAAAAAAGATCAGTATTGTGGCTAGTGTCTCTCTGTGCAGACTCAGTGTTTTAGTATCATCTCACCTCCAGTCTTTCATATGATAAAATAGTAGCACACCTGGCACTTGTCGAGCACTGGGATGGCACAATTGATTTCTACCACTGCCACTCTGAACCCACACTTGCAACAAACCCACCCCCCACACACATGCAACAACCCCACCCCACACACACACAACCACACACACACACCAGATGCTGGTGAACAGGTTGAAGCCAAAGCCCTGGGGTCAGTGGACGGACGTGACCGTGTAAAGCTTTCATTTCCTGTCAAAGGCAGGCAGGAGGGACTCACGGCGCGGAGGCTTCAGTGGACGCTAATTAGACCCGGGTGGGTGACATGGCATCACAAGCATCATAAGCATCCTAAACAAAACAAACACGCGTGTTAGAGGCCTAACGCCTGATCACAGGAGCAAACGCTAACTGTGACGGGGCCTTTTTAATGAAAATTAGCAGTGCCATTTGATCGCTGTTTTCACATATACAGTCGACTCTGTGATGTGCGCGCCTGCAAAGCAAGCAGAGGATGGTTATTTTTAAGACCCCTAATTAGTAGCCAGCGTTGATGGGTTTGTATTTTTATATATATTTATAGGAGTCAAGACCTTACTGACTGCAGTGAGAACTCATGGATTATTGGGGTGAGTGTGTGAGTGTGTGTGTGTGTGCGTGTGTGTGTGTGTGTGTGTGTGGTGTGTGTGTGTGTGTGTTCATAGTCTTTCCTTAGATTAGACATTAGACTTTATTAGTCACTGAGTATAACCTCACTACAAACTTTAACTACAACTTTAATGAATACAGTCACGTAGTTAAACTAAGTAAAACAAAAATCTAATTTGACACTGAAATCAGCATCCTACCTAAATATTTATCATTTAGGTTTTTGAGGAAAAAAAAAACATTCTAATTCAACCATACATAGGGCAATAGAATATCAGAAGTAGTTTTATGTAATCCAAACCTGTTTTAATGATTAAAAAAGCATGATGCACATATTTTTATTCCACTTCTTAATTTGCAAATGGTGACCATTGAATTAACCATGAGTAGACTTTTGTTGCACAGGCAGCATTGGGTTGTGATACAAAATTATAACAAACATATAATACAAAAACATCACATGCCACTCTATTAAGTTAAGTTTACTACTTGTTTACAGGTCATACATAACCCCAAAAAATAAATACCTCACTATTAATGGGAAAGTACAAGTAATGTCAGTCAGATACCTGCCTTCCAGAAACTTCCAAAAGTCCAGGCAGAACTGCACAGTTAGCCAGGTAACTTCTAAAATAGCATGCACTTATTCTCTGAACATTTGTTAATAAATAGCAATAATCAATACTTATGGCTGACTGACACCTAATGTATTCAAGTTTAGTTTTACAAATTCAGATTCAAAACATTAAAAACTATAGCCCAATTGTCTTCACGGGTGAGCAGACAACCACCCTGAGACCTAGATCCTAACAAAATATCCCATCTGGGATTTGACATGACCATAATTGCAAGGAATGTTATCCTTTTTTTGTAAACAAATCTGGATTTTGTATTACCTGACTACAACTAAAACAGTAAAAGAAAAAGAAAAAAATATCTATCTTGCTGAAAGGGTCTGGAATTGTTTATAGTTTCAGTAGTTAGCTACACAAACAATGTCAAAAATAATGTCACTGTTTGAATCACTATGCAAAAATGAATTTAACTACCAGCAATTTAGCAAAATTAAGTTAAACTATTAGTTTAATCACATGTAGTTCACTTCTCCCCAACACCCTGCAAAGGTATGTGTGCGTGTGTGTGTGTGTGCATGTGTGTGTGTTTATTTCGGTGAGTGTATGTGTCTCTTAAGAGCGGGTGTTGATATGCTTAGTGATTGTACATGCATATGCTAATATGTATATGCATACAGCTTGCCCTGGGCTGTATTTTGTGAAGTGAGCTTATAATAGAAATGTATTCTCCTGCCTCTTTGAAATTCCGGGCAAATCAAAATACATCAGGCCCTGATTGTCATTTTGTGGAGATCTTCATTGTACCAAGCCGGCATGTGATTTCACTTTGTAATTTTGCAATGTCTCATTCCTGGGGACAAGATATACATATTCATCTAGACAGTATAGAAAGTGTCAAATAGAGGTGTCCTAATTGTGTCCTTGATGAAAGCCTATTAATATTGAACACTCCTGCAGTCACCCATGTGTCAATGCAGTGGAAAATGCATTTGTTTTTTTTCTCCAAGTTATCTCCTCTGGTTTTTTTTCTTTTTCAGTGGGGACAAAAAGCAGATCTGTGCTTATCTCTAATGATACCTGATCCCCAGGGGAAGACTAGTGGGACTCTCGCTGGCTTTAGCAGATTCATCAAACCAAATATTGGCCACTTTCCTCTGGAGGACGCGAGTCACATTGCGTTATATCACTGTTAATTAAAATGAAATATGCGGTTAAATTATTCTGTGTATTGTTGCCTGACGAGTGTGCACACGTTAAATGCAGACCACTGAGGCACCACCGGCAGTTAACAAAGGTTTCACACTTCTTTTTTCTCCCCCTGTATTTCTCTCTCTCTCTCTCTCTCTCTCTCTCCTTCTATCTGCTTCAACCCTTGCTCCGCAGCCTTTGTTTTTTTTCTCTCTTTTTAAAAGACATTTTCAAGGTTCTTCCTCAAGGGCTATTTTGATCAAGTCTTAACACAAAATGTGGCACTAGAGTCACACATTCTCTCCTCCTGGACTAGGTCTTCTCATTTTTCACCTTCATCAAAATCAGATTCCTCTCTTATATTCTCTTCTTTCTTTCTTTCTTTCTCCCTTTCTTTCTGTTGTTCAACAGCTGACACCTCAAACGACTCTCCTTTTACATCGGACAATCTCTTACAAGTACAAAACATAATTAAAGAAACCCTTTCTCTCAAAGAACAAAATAATAAAGAAAAAAAACCTATTCTCTCTCTATCTCCCTCTCTCTCAGCTGACCAGAGGTGACATTGCTCCGTGGCGGTCAGGAGCTCTGCCTGGCCTTCCTCTCATCTGTGATGGCCACGCCACCACCCCCTTGATCTGGCGCTCTCCGCCTGTCAGCCCTGCACCTGTAACACAGAGACCTCCTGCCCACCCCCTACCCTCCCCCGACACCACACCCACCCCCCATCCTCTTTCAACTCCCGGCTCATAGACACGCTCAGACATGCTTTGCATTTTAGCACGATTTCAGCAGTCCAAGCAATGCTCCTGAGACTGGCCACCGGCCCAGCTGTTCCCTTCATTTTAATGCACTCTGAATAATATTAAAGTGGAATCAGTGGAATTTATTAATGCGGGGAGGCCCCTCGGAGAGATGCTGTTAAAGGCCAATGATTTAATTTAAGCTCTTAAAGGCTACACTCAACACTTGATATATAGGGAAGAATTATGTCTCTGTGTCAAGGAGTAGCACGGGCCGCTGTTTAAATAATATGTAAACTATGACTGTAGAAAACAGTTGGGTTGAAGAGGGTGTTTTGGAACGGTGTTTCATGTATACCAGAGTGTTATGCCTCGAGCTCACTGGTGCTGCCTGTGGCTTTAGCTGCGTCTTTATATCCGCTGTGAACATGAAAGTTTTTCGACTAACTTTGCTTTTGCTTCCAGGCCACATTAAAGCGCCTGCTGCAAATATCTGCCTCCCGACTTCATCCTAACAGCCAAGCTTCCTCTGAAGTCCTTTTTGCAGGCGGCGCCACTTGCAAAGAAAGGAACCTCAATCAGTGACTGGTGCAAGCGCAATCTGGCTGGGTCATTTGGATCTCGTTACAAACCGAATTTTTTGGAAAAGCCTCCCCCTTATTGGTGTCAAAGTGCTGCTTTCGGGGTCAGCCCTGACACTCCCGGGCTTTTTTTTAATGTCGGAGAGTGTAAGCGCTTTACACCATCGTCGTTGTTGAGGTTTTTTTTTTTTTAAGGCTGGGTGCGATGAAAACAAATGAAAACCAAAGTGATGTGACACATGCAAGTTAACAGGCGAGAGCTACCGGCGCTACACCGCCACCTCCTCCCCAGGAATGCATGTCAGTTCTGAAGGAGGGCAGCACAGACCCTTAATAAAACTGCTTCCATTACAGCTATTGAGAAAGAGGTGCCAGGATAAAGAGGGTAATGAGCCCAGGCATACACGTGCCAAAGCAAGGTGCCGTTGAAACGACACACACCTGCGAAAAAGGACCTCGAGAGGAGAGGAAGTGAGCATGTGTGTGTGTGTGTGTGTGTGTGTGTGTGTTACCGCTCTGTACCCACACTTTTCTCTGGCTCTTGCTACAGGGGGCCACATATCAGAGAAAAAAAAGTGACTGCTCTAAAAAAATGAGAGAGAAAAACAGGTTGTAGGGGTCCTTGCGCGCAAGCTTGCCCGCGGAGCTGCCTGAGGAACTACCATGGAAACAAGGAGTGTGACAGGCTCAGGGGGGTTCTGCCACAGCTGCAGGCACTTCCGCTTTTGACAGGCTGATGAAGACATCACCGCCATGCAGAACACAACAACAAAAACAACAACAACAAGGGGAAAAAAACCTTCAGTACAAAAAAAGAAAAAGGCTCAATGTTAACTGCCGTGTGCATGAAACGTTCATTAACAAAGCTGGTAAAACATCCAGGGAGTTTCTAATGCTTTCAGGGACCAGATTGTGTGGCTGTTGCGCGTCTTTAGAGATTTCATGTTTTCGCCCTCTGGAGGAGAAGGCAAATTGATAAATAATATATCTCAAAATATGATTGCACTCATAAACAGAGCCTGGAGACCACCAATCCACACTACGGTTCTCCTAACTGTAACATCGTCCTCCCTGTCATTGGACCTAAATGACACGACGTTACACATAGCGGCTCTCCTGTCAAAAGTTCAGTGCCACCGACTTGACAGCTGGTGAATAAGCCAGTCACACGCTCTGCGACCCTGTTAATGCCAGCGACGTCATCCATCTTGACAGTAACCTCTGTGATGACGGGGCTAACCCTCATCACAGTGTTTCACCGAGCTACCGCCTGGCACCAAACGCAATGCGGTCGGCCCACTTCACGGCACTCGGAATGATAAAACACCGTGGGGGGCGCGGGTGGAAAGGGCAGAATCAAAGGGTCGCTCTTAGCCAAGCAACACACTGGCCACTTTAAGTCTTCTGTATCATGTCAGTTTCCACCATTGCTGTTGTTTCTCGTTCCCCCGAGCACATGAGGCTCTGCCTCCCCAGGGGGGTTTGCGTCGGATCCTCTGTCTCTTTTTACATTTCAGTTCACTTCCCATACGCTGCTGACAGCTCGGATCCTATTGAATTTCACAGAATGTTCCGGGCTAAAAATAACAAACTGGAATTCATATGCACTTCAAAGTTTTCGGTGCTTCTAATGCGACGGTGATAACACACTTGGTGACCGCGCTTTTTCTTGGGAGTCTTGTTTAATTGGTTTCACCTCTTTGAAAAAAACCTGATTGGGTCTTTTATTGTTCTTCAGTGTCATAATGGAGGAGGAATCCCCCCCCCCCCCACCATCCTCTCCCATCTTTCTTCAGCCCCCCCAACCTCCACCCCCATCCCCATCACCCCCCCGCCACCCATTTCCCAGCCTCCACTGGGGGCTGTGAGGCATGAGGGCTCCGGTGTGTGTGTGTGTGCGTGTGTGTGGGGGGGGGGGTAGTGCTCTCGTCTTAGGCTGAGGGGTCACTTCCACTCCCCCTCGCTTTGAAACGGACCCCTGGTGGCAGCTCCTGGGAGAGCGCGCTGATGTCTCTATCAGGCTGTCAGAAGAGATAGCCCGGGGCTGCGCCGGGGTCCCCAGGAGCCAATCAAACTCCTCGCCGTGCACCGGTGGATGCTCTTCCAGCAGCGCACAACTGGGCTGAGGGGGTGGGGGGGGTTGTTGTGGGGTGTGTGTGTGTCTGTGTGAGTTCGATGAGGGGGTGGACGCAAGTATGCAATGGTGTGTGAGAGTGTGTATGTGTGTGTGTCGGGGGGGGGGGGGGTGGGTGGGGGTATATGGGGGATGCTCAGTTCTCTAATCAGTCAGAACTAAGTCCCAGTGCTGAGGTCTGGGGCTCATGTTTGCGTGTGACACCAAACAGACTCACTCTGTGCCGAAGCGCATCTATTTTTACACAACGCAACTTCTTTATCTGTGCACACATCCCATTATGAGTCCAGACAGAAAGGAAGCGAGAGAAACTTTTTTTTCAACGGGAAGTTTACTCTCCACTGACTCTGGGGAGAGAAAGTTTTAAAAGCGAGGCTGGAGGCTGTGCATCAGACAAGACCAGAGGAACAGGATGCTTCAGCTCAGTGTGGGAACATTAACACCATTTCAGATAATCAAGCCAAAAGGCCCGTTAGCTCAGGAAAAAAAAACAAGAAGCACTGTTACACAGAGAGGTGTCACATACACACACACAATATGATGCTGTTGGATGATAATTTCAATTTCACCATTTTTTAATTATCTGGTGATATGAGATAATCCTCAAACCTCGCGCTTTTTTAAACAGCTCGATGCGTGACACTTTTGCGAGCGTTACAACATGAGAAGCCCATCGTGAGGCTAAGGGGCTGTGTAAAATCTCTCTGTAATGTGCATAAATAAGTTGATGAGGCAGGAAAGCTCCATTACTCTCGCGCAAGCTCCATCTCGGGGAGAAACACTAAGGCTCGACGCGACTGGAGGAGGGCCATTAGGCAGTGGAGGTGATTTTAATGAAAATGGGAGCCACTAAGTGCTGGGAATGAAGAGAGTGCCCTCTCTCTCTCCTTCGCTCTTTTTTTCCTCTCTCTCTTACTCACCCACTCTCTCTTTCCCATTTTTACCCCCCTTCTCTGTCTCTCCCTCTCTCTCTCTCTCTCTCTCTGTCTATATGAGATGAGCTCTCTCATCTGGACTGTGTTGTTGTGAGAAAACAGTAGAGGCACTGCATTAGCCTGTGAGCCGGACCTGCCGAGGCTTTGATGTGAGCACCACAACCACGGCACAGCAGTGGCCTGAGTCCTCTACCAAAGGCCACGTTGTTCAATCACATGTGCTCTCTCTTTCTCTCTCTCTCCCTCTCTATCTATCTATCTCTCTCTCCCTCTCTATCTATCTCTCTCTCTCTGCAGTGAGGGTTTGAAAAAAAGACCTGCCTCCCTGAGAACAAATACACTTTGTGAAGTAAGACCCCCTGCTGGTTTCTCCACCATTTCGCTTATTCCCTCCTTACCTCTGCAACATCATGGCAGCATGGCTAAAACATCATCATATATCATACAGACAGAAAAAAAAACTGAATATCACAAAAGAATGTTTAATATTTACAGTACATACAAATTTAAGAGACAATGATTTCTCAAAAAAAAAGTTGAAGTAAAGAAAATATATGATTGCTTATATGTATCAAAGCAAATATCCTATGATACAGAGGAAGTATATTTCTCTGTCCGAATAATGATAGTATCATACGAAAACAGCATGGCATACAGATTTCAGCTGGGTTTGCAATTAATCACATAGTTATGCTTTGTACTCGGTCCATGGTCAACAGAAAGACATTTCCATGTGGTGCAGGTCACCGAAGCTTTTCTGGTGCTCGGCGGCCAAGAGTTTCAGTGATCCAAAACGTGTTGTTAAGCTGGGCCAGGGGGCGCCCTACTTTCCCTTTTTTCCCCATAAAAGCTTGGAGCAGTGATTGACAGCACCATGTGCTGCCCCTAGAGACAAACCACAGCCCCCGTCAAAAGGGGTGGCAGGAACA
The DNA here is from genome assembly GCF_963457725.1 of Sprattus sprattus. Lineage (NCBI taxonomy): Eukaryota > Metazoa > Chordata > Actinopteri > Clupeiformes > Clupeidae > Sprattus > Sprattus sprattus. Next base: position 21,587,457 of record NC_137926.1, read on the forward strand.
CACACACACACACACACACACACACTTGAACTCACGTGCAAATGTACATACACACACAATTTGACACACCTTCACACACACATGCACAAGCAAACACACACTTACAAATACAAATAAAACACACACACATCGAACACCTACACACACACGCAACCCAACTTGCAGTCATACACACACATGACCATGGGCCTCGCAGTAACAGTGTGTCCAGTGGACACAAGCGAGTTGTCAAAGTACCAAAACAGAGAGCGACCGAGGCATTTTATGAAAGGGCCGCCTTTCATCCATCCATCCATCCATCCATCCATCCATCCACATCGGCGCGTCACTCCATCCCTCCTCTGGTCCTTCAGGCTGGGATCTAGCGTTTCTTGCGCTGTGGGTTGGCAGCGGGCGCGCGGAGCTCGCTGTACTGCACCTGTAAAAACAAACAGGAGTTTGGTAGGAGAGGCAGGTAATCCGAGCTCAGCGGAGCGCGCGTAATGGCTCCCCTGAGGAGCGGGCCCAGGCAGGGGGAGAGCCAGCCGGCCGCGCCTGTAATGAATCATTTTTTAAACACAGGAGCAGAGGGGATTAATCACAGGGAGAAAGGATTTGAAAAGTCAAGGGGTTCTTCACCAGCTCCGGCTACCCCACCACCACCTCACCTCCACCCACCCCCGTCTCTCCTCCTCCTCCTCATCCTCAAACCCAGCGTTAGAGGCAGACAGTAGCCTAACTGAGGGACGACCTGCCAGCCAGCTCGGGGGCCGACTGCAAAGCCATGGAATCGCTCATTGTGTGCCGCCACGTCCTCTCAGAGAACAAGTGAGAGCAAAAAAAAAAGAAAAGAAAAGAAAACACGACATAACTTTTTGCTTCTCCTCCTTCCACTTTGTGTTCCAGCGCTGGTCCTAATTATAGCAGCAGTAGGCAGAAGTTTGTTTGGGAGTGAAATCAGCCATGGCTCCTGGGTTGGCAGCTACTCACGCAGGGGGTCAGTGGGTAACTCCTGCTCCTCTGGTTCGCTCAGAACTCATCAGAGCGACCTTTGAACCCTTGCAGCTTACTGAGAGGGCTGCATCGTCTTGATAATAATCTGAACTGTGCCAGTCTGAAATTTCTCATCAAGGACTGTGGTGTTCATCCTGCAGTAGTTATACTCACATATGCAAAACTGCCAGACTGATCATCAGATTGGTGTTCAGAATCGATCACCTTAGCAGGTCTCATACTTACTCTTTGCCCTCAGAGAGAAGATAAAAATAAAATATCTAGAATTTGCTTGGTGTAGAATAGTTATTGTAGACTACAGTTGATGTACACTTTCAGTTCAGAGCTGTGTTTTTACTGGTATCATACTGAAATAAGTATACATTAAAGTATACAGTATACAGTAAAGCTGACAAATAGATAGGAGACAGAAAAGAGGAATAAAATGGAAAATCATTTTAAAAAGCGGACAAATTGCTTGTCACTTGCGGGCTGAGGCAAAAAAGAAGAAGAAAATATCTCTTGTTGATTTTGTGTGGTTGTTTTTCCAAACAAAAACAATACCATGCAAACACACACGCAAACACACACACACACACACACACACACACACACACAGAAAGAGCTCTGTGAAATGGAGGTGAGAACTCAGCTCTAATTACTGAGTCCTGATTATCAGAATAGGAGATGGAAGGAAAAGGAACAAAGAGACGGCGGGCCGCATCTGAACATGAAACTGCCCTCAGAACTGACAGATGCTTCTTATTTTAGGACACAGGAGTCTGCATCAGAAGTCCACTTTTGAGGGGGCCTTTGAAGACGGGCGCGGGCGCTAATTGCCAAGTCACTCTTCCCCAGCGAGACAGGAGTCAACTTCAGTTTTAGTAACGTGTCACTCATCCGTTTGGGCCCGCACCATCTCAGGTGCTGAGGGGCCACACACAAAACAAAAGCCCATCAGGCGTTCTGTCGTCCGTGTGTATGATTCTCAGTCTGTAGGACGAGAGCGAGAAAAGCTCGGAGAACCTGCTATATATAATCTCAGACTGTTTGTTTGTTTGTTTGTTTGTGTGTGTGTGTGTGTGAGAGAGAGCTAGTTTGAGTCCTGGGAAACACGACAGCAACAAACAGTCCAATCGTTTAGTTTTTTTTCTCTCTCTGTCTGTTTCTCTCTTTTTTTCTTGTCTTTTTCCTAGTTTGGAATGTGAAAGTCGTTTGACGCATTGCCTTCCACTCCCCAGCACAGAGTAGGAGAAGGCTGGCAAGGTCGGCGACGGAAGAAATATTTACCGCTTTCCCCTGCCAGCCCTGCCATCAATGCCAGAATACTCCCTCGTCACGGCCTCCGGTGACAACCTCCTGCACCCCTCAGCTCCATGTAGTCTGAGGAGCAGAGCGAGGGAAATAAGGCCAAACAGGAGAGCATAGGGAGGGGAGCAGGGAGATCTCCTCAGCAGAGGGTTAGGGTTAGAGTTAGGTGCCAGCTGAACTAGACGGTTGAGCAGGAATGCATGGGCTTTTGCGCGTGTATGTGTGTGTGTGTGTATGTGTGTGTGTGTGTGTGTGTGTGTGTGTGTGTGTATGTGTGTGAGTGTATTAGGGATGCATTGGTACAGTGGGCCTATCGTTTTTATGTATCACAACTTTTGGGCCATGGTATCAGTACGGTTTCGGCATCCTTTTAAAATGTTAATCACCATTTAAACAATTAACTATTAATTTTCCTTATAGACCAGGGGCGGCTGTCCATAAGGGCAATTGGGGCGATGCACTGCCTACGGGAAACGGAGGTTTTTTTTCTGTCGGATTCTACCACTAGAACCTCTGATCTGCCTCTGAATGTTGTTGTCCAATCAGCCAACAGTCAGGCAACAGTCAGGCAAAAGTCGTGCTTTAAACGGCCCGCCCCTTTATTGTGCGATTTGGGGCGAAATGGAAATCGCCGCAGACCTCTCTCACTGACTCTCATGTTAAATCAATTTTTTTTCACAAAACAGAGCTTTTAATGCATTCTCTATGGCTTCCGGGAGGGCTCGCCCCTCCATGCTTTCGTCATAAGTAATAGGACGTATAAGCGTATAAGAACGTTGTACGGCTTAGGTCAAGGCATATTCTGTCAAGATGACTAACGTTAAGTGCAGCAACTCGATTCGCCCTTTGAAAGAAACTCCTTTTTAGTCGCCATACTAATGAAGATAAATTGACAACAAAACAATTAGGACTTTCTAGACCAAATGTATCCATTCAACAGGTTTCTACAAAGGAGGGGAAATCCAACACCCAAGAATTGGAACGAAAGAAAATCATGGCTAGCAGGCTGTGAAGTGGCTAACGCAGTCTGTTTGTCTATACCACTGCCACTTTTCATAGGTTTCACGGTGTAATGTTCGCTTCTTGCACTAACACTTATTATTTTCTATGTGATGACTTATTTTGCTTTTGTAAGCCAATACTTACTCAAAAACAGTCAATAAATATGGTTGGTTTTGACTTATATGTTGCCCCCTTCTTTATGTTGTTACTGGCCTTAACTTGTGTCCTGTCAAGCTCAGTTACATTGTACAATATTTGAGACATGTGGATAATGAAAAAGTGGGATCATTTAATGTGGAGCCACAGCATGTTTGCTAATGAAGGCTCCTGGATGCAACTTTCTTCCATAGCTTTCAACCTGTAACTAGCTACTCTATGTAGCTAGAGGGGAAATATTTATGTTGTGTGCTGCCATCTAGTGGACAAAAAGGAATTGCTCTATGAGTTAATCAGCTAACAACAAATTGATACAATTGTCTTGCTTAATGTACTGAATTTGTCGCCTTATTCATTATAAAAAAAATTTCCCCCCTGAGATTTTTTTCAGGAGCCGCCACTGCTATTGACAAAAAAAAAAACATTTTATTCATGGAAAATGGCAGCATGAATGACTAGGCCTGGCTTCTGTCTCAACTACAGTGAGGTAGCTAGCTTTCACTTGCTTTGGAGGATCAACCATCAGTGGCGAGAGCTAGATAGGGTGTGTGTGTCAATTCATTAGGGGACATAGTAACGTAGTTCATTTTTTTGCCATCAGGTGACATAATCCCACGTCAGGACCACCGAATAGGGCTGCAAATCTTTGGAAATAAATACTCCCACTGCTTTCGTTATTACCTCCACCAAGGAGTTTTTTGTGCAGTTTTTTTGTTGGCTTGTTTGTCTGTAAGCAGGATAACACAAAAGCTGCTGGCCCGATTTCCATGAAACTTGGTGGAAAGTTCTAGCATGGGCCAAGGATTAACCCATTACATTTTGGAGCAGACCCGATTCACAGGGTGGCTCTACGAGTTTAGATTCACTTTTGCTAACATTGCCAGATGCAGCATTTGGCCTTGGCAGAGGTCTTCACTCTGCGAGTGCCCTTCTAGTTCCTTTGTTTTATGTTGAATGGTTCGACATAATACCATTTACCATTGCATCCCAAATGAGTATGTGTGTGTGCATGTGTTTGTGTGTGCGTGTATGTGTATGTGCGAATGCAAATGTTGTGTGTGAATATGTGCTTTTGTGCATATGTGCTTTAATAACTGCCTTTGAGTATGAGGGTATGCCATGTGTTTATACATATGGCATGTTTGGGTATATCTGCGTTTGTGTGAGATGTGTGTGTGCGTGTGTGTCTGCTCATATGTGTGTGTATGTGTGTATATGAGTATATAAATCTGTTTGTATGTGTGTGTGTGTGTGTGTTTCCATGCTGCCCCCGCTCAGGCTGTAGAGCCCAGTTAGGCAACACCAACAGCCACCTCTCCCCGGCAGCCTGGCACGCGGCCCCCAGCCCCTCTGATGTAACCGCCAGTGACACACCAGTCACGGCGGAGGCGCACTCGCATATGGCACCCAGCAGGGCGGCGATGATGCACCACTTCATCAATCCACTCCTTCAAATCTGATGTGTACATGGCGCAGGGGGCAGACTGTCAGACAGCACACACACACACACACACACACACACACACACACACACACACACACACACACACACACATACACCCACACACTCACACCCACACATACACACCCCCCTGGCCAATCCCTGGGACTAGACACCCAACACCACCCCTGCTTTTATCTCAGGCCGACAAAACTGATAATCAGTGACAAGGCGGGAGCGATATGGCCGAGGACAGATCAGAGCGGAGCCCTCCACTGCACCGAGGTGATCCCGGGAAAACACACAGAGGACTAATTGGGCCGGGGACAGCTCCTTAAAGGCACTAGCCCATTAATAATCAAACACAGGCACAGGAAGTATTCCCCCAGCACATGGGAATTCTGCTAAAGCAAATAATGCAGATATCTTTGGGGAATTCCCTTGCTGTCTCTCCTTTCTCTCTCTCTCTCCTCTCTCTCTCACTCTCCCTTCTCGTTCTCCAACTCTCTCTATCTCTATCTGTATGTAAAATTGGACTCTTACCTTTTGAACATCAGAAGGCACCCTCTTGAGGAAATCCAGCATTTCATTATTGTCAATGGCATATGGGTCGCGCAGTTTCTTGGTGAATTTGTTCACACCTACAGAAAAACAGAAGGGCATTAATAAATAAAGACGTCTTCCAAACCGTGATTTGAGACAAGACAAGACAGACAAAACAAAAGCGATCCCCATCCCATCACCAGGACTACTCCCCAATGTCTACGAGAAGGCACACTGGGGGTGTTACTACATTTCAGCCTCCAAAAAGAACTAAATTGGTTCTACAGTGGATGCCTAAATTGGAGTGTTTCAGCGACAGGATTTGGGATGTGTGCCTTGCGTTCATATAATGAGAGCTGCTCAACCTTTAGATGGTGGAAAACAAGCAGAGCATGCTGCCACATTTCAGTCTTATTTGGACACAGATACACACTTTATGAACAACATTTTCATGATACTTCTCTACAGATAATTAAAAACTCTCTCTCTCTCTCTCTCAAACACACACACACACACACACACACACACACACACACTAACAAACAAACAAACTTTCCATGTATAATTTCAACTCATTATTTCACTTGTAAGAAGTTAATCCAAACATTTGCCGTGGAGACAAAACATTGCGAGGGCCCCCTGGTTCTTTTGTGTGTACAAAAACCACCAAAGGCCAAGAATTACTCTCAGCAACATGAAAGGCATGCCCTGGAAGCATGAAGGAGAGCGTGAGCGCTGGAGCCGTTTGATAGTATTTGGATATTGATTGTGTTCAGTGCTCTTGAGATGCACTGCCAGACCAAAGGCCAGAGGGGAAGATGCTTCTGCTGAACATCGGTGACCTTTGACCTGTGTATACACTAAAGAATGGGCTCTATAGCTCCAGACTGTGTATGTTGCCTCTGGATTAAAACCCTTCCCATTGTGTTGAACAACACAGAAGAGTAAATCACGTAAAAAGAAGAATTACATGAAATCGCAGCAATTTTCCAAGAACATGAACATGAAAGGCAGAAAAGAAGTGTCTGAGTGTGTGTGTGTGTGTGAGCGTCCATACCCCATATCATCACGATGTAGCGAAACGGGATAAAGTACAATGCAGCCGTCGCCCCGAAGAACACTATGCAGGCCAGGAACGACAGGAAAGGCACAGACCAGTTGAAAGTGCTGCAAACAACAGGATGCCATTCAAAAAAACACATTTGATAATTATCTTTATAAGTCCTCGTAATGATAACAATAACTTTAGATTTAACGAGTGGGTATTATGAAATAGGCGCTAAGTGACTGAGTAAATGCAACCCACTTCTTAATCCTTTCTGCGACAGATGCAACCTCATCCAAGGTGTTCTGCACGATGAGGACCGTCTCTTGAACCATATGGATTTTCTCCATCAGTCCTTTCTTCTCTGATTCCTGAAAGAGGGAGAGAGAGAAAAGAGAAATAAACAGGGAGTGATGAGCTGGGTCAGCTGCCGCAGACAGATCAGACAGTGAAAGTGCTTTATTTCTCGAGTGTCATCACGAGTAATTCATCTACCCAATGGCCTATAATGAGCCCAGCTTTTGCGTCTCTTCACACTGCCTTTTGAAAGCGCGGCGACTTCTCGGAGAGAGAGCGTCGTCACGAGGAGACGAGCTGTGTGATTTCCCCTTTTGTCGGCCACAAACAATGGAAGTGCGCCCACAATCAAAGATTAAGTGGGGGGGGGGGGGGGAATGGGGGAGAGGGGGGAAAAAAAGATCTAAAATAGCCATTGACAATCAGAAGCTGTCAGAAATGAGGGAGTGGGCGAGTGAGTGAGTAGAGAGGAAGGGAAACTTGAGATGCAGAAGGGTGCGAATGGGGCAAGTTGGGTCTTGTTCTCGGGGTGCTAGCATAGCGCCTCGCTCCCCACCGCTGGATTGACTTGCCACCCTCTGGTCTCAGGGCGGGTAGCTCTCGCACCTCTCACTGCCACAGAGCTAAGGAGGGGGCCAAGGACACACACACACACACACACATACAGACACAAATACAGACATTCACACAAGCAAATATATGTACACACAGTCACATGGACATGTGTGCACACACACTGAAATGCACACAAACAAAGACATACACACGCACACACACCCTCAATCGCTATATTTCTCCCCACTTCTGATCTGGTGACAGGCAGCACTCTCAGCACTCATCTCTAATACCAACAACTGTTAACCACAGGCGCTATGATGATAGGGCCTAGGCAGCGCCATGCTATTTTTTCTAATGGCCTTGCTGGGAAACACCACTACTGTCCTTTTGAATAAAGACATCACATGCCTTTGTGTTTCAGAGTGGCTTACGGACATGGGCCAAATGGACTGGGCACTTTGAGGCAGGAAGCAAAAAACATACAGAAGATGGTGTTGGAGAAGAACAACAAGAAGAAGAAGAAGAAGGAGAACAAGAAGAAGAAACCATCATAGCAATTTGAGAGAAATGTGATCACATTAGTGAGTTCTCCAGGCTGGGGGGAGCGGCGGTAGAGACGGGCAAGACAGAGGAGAGTGGCTCTTCCAGAGGCATGACACGAAGCAAACAGAAGATAACTGGAGTAATGTTAGCCCCACATGCCACATCAAAAAGAGGAAATAATGACAGGAATAATGACAGATGAGAGCAGGAAGGAATAGAGACAGACGCAGGGAGAGAGAGAAAAAGTGAGAGACAGAGAGAGAGAGAGACGAGGACAGAGAGAGAGAGACGAGAAAAGGGAGAGAGCGAGAGAGAGAGAGAGAGAGAGAGAGAGAGATAGATAGAGAGAGAGAAATGTGTCTGGTTCTTTCAGAGGAGGCTTGCTTGCCTGAGGAGGTGCGCAGAGGCTTTTTTGTCCTCTGAGGATGTTTGTGTTTAAAAGCATCTCCAGATCTCCAGACAGAGCGCCTTCATCACAACCCTGCTGCAGAGGCCCCTGGGAAAAACCCAGCGAGCAGACTCCCTGCTGATGCCCACCCCTCCACCCCCCTCCTCTAGACACACACACACACACACACACACACACACACACACACACACACACACACACACACACACACACACAGGAAGAAAGCTGTTCCCACACGCACACACACACATCATCATGACACACACACAACAATCTGGCCACCACTCAATCAACATGAAGGGTCACAGCCAAAGAAACAATTCACAACTGTGAGAGATTTCAAAATAAGATCATAATCCAACCATCTATGTTTCAAATGTTTTTGTCAAGTGTGAATGTCTTCTGTCAGTTGTCTACGAAATCTGACAATCTTTTTTTTTTTTTTTTAGGAAAGAAGAACTACTCCAAACATGCTGCATGTTCTACGGTAATAAAATAAACTGAAATACAGTTCAGTATAGAAAGTTATTTCCCCCAATGTTTACTTTGAACATTTGAGGGAAAGAATCCTTGTGAAAAGCCTGGTGTTTCCAGATATGTTCTGAACTTCATTTCAAGCTCCTCTCCTCTGGAGTGTTTACAGTCAGTGTCAGGAGAGCGTCTTGTGCCACAGACCAGCTAGCAGCTATATCTCCACTCCACACTGAATACAAAAACCAGACATGCAGGACAAGAGGCTCCATATGACGGCCTTGCTTAGAATTTACCTTTTTCACATCTTTACTCATCTTTATCAATTCCTCATTAAGCTCTCATGCCAACAGTGGGATTAAACCTAATGAGAGATAGGACACCATAGTCAGCTAGGACTAGTTACACACATGCGGCAAGGTAAATTGTGTCAGAGATTACTTCAATGAGACTTTTTTTTTAAATGACCAAAACATTCTCTAAAAAAAACACACACACACACAGAAGTGCGCACGTACGGCTTTCATGTTAGCAAAGACCAAAAGGAGTACAAACGAAAGGCAAGCATGGAGCGTACATCAACAGGCTCTCTGGATTACTGCAATTCATCTCCCTAAACACCCTTGAAGTCCTCCATCGTTTTTTTTTTCTTTTAGTTTTTTTTTTAATGTCTTGCACTGCAAATCTTCCACTACACATTTGATGCTCTCTCTTTCTCTCTCTTTTTTTATCTTCATGCCGTTCCTTTCTAGTGCTCCTTGAAAAATGCTCAGCGCTCAGAGAAAAACAAAAATCTAAAAAGCTTTGCTCTCAGAGGAGGAGCCGGATGGATTTACTGGGGGGACTACAGACTACATGAGTCATAAATGTCTGCTGATTAGAAAACCTCTGTCAGATCATATTCTCATTTCAGGATATAATTGTAAATGCTCGCTTTTAAGGCGGACTTAATAAGGAACAGATTTGATCTGCCGTACAAAGGTAAATAGGAAAAAAACGCTGTTCCATGGGAGTGCTGGGCACAATAAAAAAAAAAGGCAGGTAAAAAAGCTCATTTAACATTCCTTTAATTTGAGTAAATGGCTTCAAATTTGAATATTCATTCAAAGGCAATGGGCAAATGTATTTTTCAACTCACTTATTCCACAAAGGCGAGCAAAGCGTGCATCCAAATGAAAACACCTGTGTTGCTGGCATTAGATCCCTTGCTCGGGCGAAATGGGATTGTAAACACAGAACATACATAAACAAACGCAATTGGAGGCCAAAAGAGGAAAGGAGATGCAAGGCATGTGCCTCGCTGGGCTGCCTTGCGCGTGTCACAAAGGCCCGCACGCCTCGGAACACACAGGCCCCCCTTTATGACATCAGCACTCTGCCCTTGCGGAAAGCTGAAGGTGATAGTGCATGGTGAGTGTTTGGGGTGTGTGTGTGTGGGGTGGGGTTGGAGGGTGGTGGTTGGTGGTGGCTGGGTTGTGGAGGGGTTGGATGGGGGTGCATGAGGGGTTTGTATGGAGGTCTCTATGGTGGGGGGGGGGGGGCTGAGCTCTGCGTATGTCTGCCCGCAGCCTCGACCAGTGCTGACCAAAGCACGAGAGGAGCCCCCACGGTGCCCAGAGGCCACGGCAAACTCACAGACATTACATATGGGGGGGGGGGCTTGTGTTGGGTGGAGGGGATGGGTGTGGGGGAATTGGCTGGGGTTGTTTTCCATTCCGCTGTTGTTTTCTGCTGTGATTAAACACTGTCTATCTGCACGATGCGATTGATACCTAAGGCCAAAGGGAAGTCACATTGGCCGCACGTAATTTGTAAGCGGCCCCTCTCTTCCCACCCCCCGAGGACAGATTTATGTTCGGCTAGCAGATCTGTTCTGTATTATTTCTGCAGAAACAGAGCCGCTCCTATCACCTTCCTTTAGCGTCATGCCTTTACAATCCTGCTGCTCAGGCGGAGGTTTACATATTCCCTTCCTCCGGAGGGGAAACACACACACACACACACACACACACACACACACACACACGCACACGCACATACACACACAAACACACACAAACACACAGAACGAGATATGGCAGGGTAATGGTAACCTCCTCGGAGGGGATAGCCTTTGCACACATGCTAAGCAAAAGGAGCGAGGGAGAACGGGGCATGCCTTTGAAGTCATCAGTTTTAACACTGATCACTCTTTAACCTCGCACATTTGCACAGATGACTTTGATACGAGGTGCAAAGCTGCACGGCTCGATCTGCCGGGATGATATCATTTTTTTTTGAGCCGCAGCAAAAACCATAACAAGACTTTGAAATAGGCAGACTTAAATTGGCGCTGACAACTTAAAACAAACATGGACAGCTGGCTAATTAAGTAAATGAAAGGAGATATTTCATTTTTTTTCATAAAGTGAAAAGGGCTCTGTAACCTATAATACATCAGAAATGAGATGATTTTCTTAAAGCAGAAATCTGTGAAGGTTTTTATTTTAATCTTCCCCATCTGATTATATCACTGTCTCATTTTTTTTAATACGAAAGAAACAGTCACTTCCAGGGACTAAATGGAGCAGTCTACAACAATTAAACAAATTCGGATGATAATTGTTTTTTACATTTCAAATTAGGCAAATATTGGTTCAAAGTCTAGTGAGCCAGTGCACTCTCCTTTCCAATGTTCATCCACAGCATATAGAACACTTAATTGCCATATCATAGCACTCTCATTGGCCGTGAAGTCTGTGTGTGTGTGTGTTTCTTCTGTCTTTCCTACTTCAAGACGTGTTACAATTGCTTCACTGCTAAGCACATACACTAATGTGCACCATGCACAAATCATGTGACTTATCTCCCTGAATTAACCTGCTTCTTTCAGTCTGGATCTATAGAGAGGATGTGTTTTTTAACTGGGTGGGGGGGTGGGGGTTGTGTGTGTGTGTGTGTGTGTGTGTGTTGGGCAGGGTGGGGGGATTGGGGAGGCTAGTTTTCCTCCTCAAAGATGAAGGTAGCCCGCGGTCATCACAACAGAATATATTGAGCACATTATGGATATGAATCCCAGGCTTATCCACATGGCACAGGGGTCATAGCTGCAAGGCTTTGAGGCAGTTCCACACTTCCGTACTCCTCAGTCAGAAAGCAATAACACAGACACACACCCCAACACACCATTAACTCTTTGCATCCCGAACCAGACAGCAGGATGAAATTAAACCACGGCCCTCCATACAAGGACAAAACACACAACACCCATTTCAGACGCTAATTAACAGTACTGTTGCAATAAAGCTGTTATTCAAGTTTGTAGAACAGCTCATCAGTTACAAGATGTAAACGGTCAATCTAAATGGGAAAATAAGTCACAGGTCCTGCAACACTATGTGCAGTATATTTTCATAATACACCATAGTGTGCCTATTTTTACTTCTGTTCACCTAAAGCCTACCCGCTCTGTTTGGATGTGTCTAGTTTGAAAGCTTCAATCTCTTGATATTCCCAGCGGAGCCTAGCATTCCATTAATGATTCCGTTTCCTTCTTAGTTTTGAGTTTCAAAGAGCCACAACAAAAAGCAACTGAGCGGTTCCAATGAGTGATGCATGAGAAAACCCCAGGGAATGAAACAAAAATACTGAAGAGAGACAGTTAGCACATTCAAGTGGTCCTAGCTGCCGTCCTCGCTTTCTTCTCCGCACGTAAGAGTTGAAATAAAAGTGCGCTTTCTATGAACTTGAGAACGAAACACAGGGCCTTGTGTGGGCCTCAAACAGTCAGAAGCCTGAACTTTGAACAGTGACAGTTTAAGAAAAACCTGTGGATGGAGAGAGAGAGAGAGATAGATAGATAGAGAGAGACAGAGTGGTAGAGCAAGATAGAGGAACAGAGAGGAAGAAAGAAAAGGTACCTTTTCGTCCTCCTCGTCGTCTTCGGCCACGGACATGTTTTCCTAGGGAGAGGAGAGAAAAAACAGAAAGGCGAGTTGGCGAGCGCGGTGGTGAGAGAGGTGAGGACGTGTGTGTGCACCGGAGCATTTTTTAACAAACACCTTGTAATGAAAATCTCCTCCTGCACATACACCCCCACTGGGAGAGGCCTGTTGCCATGGCAACTGCATCGTGGGGGTGACCTCGCACAAAGGGAGAGGTGAGCGGAGGGCCTCCTTCACAAGAGCAATGCTACAAGCCAGACAATGTAATTTCTCCAAAACATAAAACACACTCACAAACACACACACACACACACAAATACACACACACAAACACACTCACACACACACACACACACACACACACTTTTTTCCTCACAAGCGCTTGCAAACACAAAGCAACACAAACATACCCACATGCGTGCGTGCACACACACACACACACACACACACAAACAAATAAACAAACAAACACAAAAACACACAAGAGTAGAGAAAACATTTAATTTGGGCACTTGTGCCTACACCAGTTTACATCAAGCCATCCCTGACCCTGACGGGGCATAGCACTGTGACTTTGCCAGAAACCGGGCCACACTCCCTGCTAGCTGTCGGGTCAGGGGAAGGTGACTGCAGTGAACCCAAGCTGGGGTGGCACTTGGGGGGGCTGAGTGGGTGGGGGGGCAGCATGCCCGCC
>NC_137926.1:21605821-21645821 GCF_963457725.1 Sprattus sprattus
TGCCATGCCACTGACTGTTTGCCGCCCTTGTGACGTTGTTTAAGAGCCTGTGCATGTCTACTTGGGAGTTGCTTGACTGACCATTCGCTAAAACAGCATGTGTGTGTGTGTGTGTGTGTGTGTGTGTGTGTGTAAAAGGATGGTGGATTTATTATGCGACTGTCCTCCTTCTGATTGAGCGCCTCCAAACTAAAACATAAGGGGGGATCTATAATCTTGCTCGACTGTCCCGCCCGTGCATTTATCTCCCATTGCACTTGGAAAGCAGCGGTAGCCAAGATGAAAACAAAGCGGCCAGAACCAGCCAGCCTTGCGAGGGGTCACTGAGAGGAGCCATGGCCGTCTGCCAGCCTCTATGAACATATCCAAACGACTTTAACAAGGCTGACTAAAGGCTGCAGGGGAGTGTGTGTGTGTATGTATGTGTGTGTTTGTGTGTGTGTGTGTGTGTGTGTGTGTGTATGTGTGTGTGTGTGTAAGGGAGTGAGTCTTATGGAAAGGAACAAAAATGTGAAGACGAAAAAGTCCTTGCATAATTTTCACTATTTCCTTTGTTAAAAAATTAAATAAAAAAGTGTATATCGACCATCTATTTTTTTCTTTTTTTTCCTGGGTGAAATCAAGGGCATATGGAATAATCTGTATTTGGTTTCTCAATTAAGATACAAAAAAGATATTAATATTGAATTATAGAGCCCTGTGGCTCCTGCATGCTTTGTATTTTTTCACCTGAACTAGAGAGTGAAGAGAGAAAGCGAAAGAAAGAAAAAAAGCAAGAAAGAAATACGAAAGATAGAAAGTAAAAGAGAAGGAAACAGAGACAAACGGAGACAGCCTGAGATAGAGCTGCATCTGAGTGGAGAGAGAGAGAGAGAGAGAGAGAGAGAGAGAGAGAGAGAGAGAGATGCAGAGAAAAAGAGAGGGAAAGAGAGACAACGCGGAGAGACAGATAGCGAGAGTGGCCGAGGGCTAATGCTGGCTGGTGATGGCCCTGGCAGTGAGAGCAGCAGTAGCAGCAGTGGCAGCGGCGGCGGCGGTGTTGGTGAGGGGGTGGGCGCGCGCTTTAACGCTACTACTGCTGCTAGTGCTACTCCTACTGCTGTGGCCATAAACGCAGGGCAATGAGACATGTAATTTGTGGTGAGCTGGGGCCAAAGCGGGGACAGGCTTTCAGATAGGATTTCTCTGCAGGGCAGGTAGAGGGCGAGTGGGCAAGCCTGGCGCTCCGAGCGCACACAGAATAAATATTTCACATCCACTCCACTCAAGCCTGATGAGGAGGAGGAGGAGGAAGAGAGAGAGAAAGATGCACAGGGCACAGAGAGACAGGGGGAAAGTAGACTGAGAAAGTTACAAAGAGAGCAAGCGAGTCAGAGAGATAAAAAAAAGATAAATAGATAGAGACTGCAAGAGAGAGTTGATATCACCTTATCTACTTATCTTGATATCTTTGCGCTTTGAAACTGTTATTTATCCAACTTAGTAGTTGTAGAAGCACATATAATGTTGGGAGAGCTTGGGGCAGCGTGGAGCAGAGCAGAGCCCCCTGGTGCCTGTCAGTGGTGGCCGGCATGACCTCCGTCTCAACGGCCGCAGCGCCGAGTGTTTAATCTGTGTCGGGAGCGTTAACACTGAGCGACCTCCCGCGTGACAGATCCACCAGGCGAGCCTTCTCCCCTGCGGCCGACACCAGACCCTAGTGTCAGCTCCACTCACACATACGGGCCACACACACACACACACACACACACACACACACTTACACATACGTGCACTACAGCTGTCAGTGCCGGGCCAGGCCAACTGGGACACACACTCAAGTACACACACACACACATAGCTGCCTGGGAGTGTTGAGCTATACTCTATAACTAGGAGGGTGGTAGAGATGTTAGCTGTGGTCATAACTGCACCAAATTCATAGTGGGGTTAAAACAAGGAGTACACTGAATAAGGATAGCGATAAGAACAGAGTCAACATAATCCAAAAGCACTCATCCGTACATGTCCGGTTATATTAATGCTTGGTGTGCTGAATTTCCTTATGAAAACATGAGCAATAACTACTTGAAAAAAAAAATGTTTCACTGTCTGTTCTCTGTATCGGCAATATAATAACTCACCCCACACATACACCCCCACACACATGCACACACACACACACACTTAAAGATTTAAAGCAGTGGTGAGCAGTGAGGCGGTTTGAGTCTTGTTAGTCTCTACCATAAGAGCCCGGGTCCAGCGAGGTCAGTGTGAGTTCCTCACGAAGCCCCAGGAGTGTGTGGATGACACTGGGCACTATCACATCTCAATAACAAGCCCGCCTGTGTCAAAGCTGAAGGCAGCCACCACCACTCTCCTTTCCTCTCTCTCTCTCTCTCTCTCTCTCCTCTCCTCTCTACTGTTCTCCTCTCCTCTCCTTGCTTGCGGTGGATGCGCTGGTCCCTGCCTTTAATAATTAATACATCGCAGAGGAGTTTGAAAAGCGCACGTATAGCCCATCACCATCAAGGGCTGTATTTTTTTCTCTCCTCTCTTCTCTGTTACATCCACAGCAGCACTTCTCTGACATGTCCCTGGGCTGTGAGGGCTGAATGCTGGGGGGGTGGGCAGTATTGTTAGCAGGCCTGTCGGCCAAGCCGCCAGCTAGAGGGCTATGCCTTGCCCATGAACCCCTACTTTTCATGAGGAAGAATAGACAGGACCATCATACTAAACCGGATGGAGGAAAGCGTCCAGCAGGTATGCACTCTGGACTCACAATCACACACACACACAAACACACACACAGGCTTCACGCTCCTGGCCAAAACTGCAATGCAGCAAAAGAGACCACAATTTTGTCTCTCTCTCTTTTTTTCTTTCCCCGCTCAGCGTACCCAGAAAACCCAGTCATTTTCCTGTTAATTCGAATAATTGTGGCTTCATTGATAATCGCTTTGAAGGGACCCATAATGATCAGCTGGTTAACAGCGCGGACCACCGGACCAGCCACACAGGTGGTCTGCTCAGGACCCCCGGGACCAAGACCGACCCAGTTCAGCTCTCATCTGGAGAGATGGTGATGATGATTCTCTCCGCATTGAAATCAAGAAACGACAAAAAAGAGTGAAGGGATTGGTGGTGTTGGTGGTGGTGGTGGTGTGTGTGTGTGTGTGTGTGTGTGTGTGTGTGTGTGTGTGTGTGTGTGTGTGATTGTGTGGGTGTGTGTGGGTGTGTGTGTAGGAGGGGGGGGGACGTCCGTCGCAGCTGCCAACTGTGTTTACAGCTGCAGCGCATCAAACATTCATCAGATGCCGTCTTTCCAGGCTGTGATGTGAGTTAATCAGCATTTCACAGGCTGTCAAATGATGTCTAAACCGCTTGCTACCTGGCAGTGTCAAAAAGAAAAATGGTTCAAATACGTGCACACTCACTCAGTCACTCACTCATTCTCTCTCATACACACACACTCACACACATGGTCACCCACACACTGACACAGACACACACACACACACACACACACACACACACACACACACATATACATAAAAAGTTTCTTTTCTTCTTCTTTCTACCTAGTCAAAACTACTGACAGACATTCTACCCTCCCATGTTTAAATATTAATTCGACTTAAATACTTAACGCAGTCTAATGACAGCAAAGCTCCAAATCAGCTTTCATGTGTAAATGATCTTTTATTCTTCCTCTTCCACTTCTCTCCCTCCCTCTTTCTACTCATCTAAATCCACCCAAAAAATTCAACCAAAACTTCTCTTTTTTTCCAACGCCGCACTAATCTGTTCCACCTATTGTACTCTCAACACTAACATCTGATGCAAACTTCATCATTATCATTTCCACACATCCAGCCCCCCCCCCCCCCCCCCCCCTCCTTTCCTAAGGCCAACCTAGTTATTCTCCAGGACAGAGAGTGGAGATTGCACTTGCGTGGAGCTTCCCCCTCAGGTTGCTGTCTGTCTGTTTGCCGGTGCCAATAGAGCACTGCCTACTCTCCCCAGCTGTCTGTGCTGAGGAGCCTTCCATAGTGCTTTAGCTCCATCTACAGGCCAACTGGTGCAGTGCGGCAAAGAACTCTGATTGACCCCTCTACAGTCTCTCCTGACGTATGGCACATTCATCTCGCTTAGTCTTTGCGAGAAGTGCATTTAAAAGGCAGTAATTTATGAAGATTTTAGCTGTCACACTCCCTTTTCCCTCTCTCTCTCTCTTTCCCTCTGTTTCTATACCTCTCTGTCTCTCTTTCTCGCAAAAAAAGGGACACACAGTTGTCAAACTTTAGAAGCACAGCTCCTAGTCTCATTACCAGAGCATAAACAAGCAATAAAAAAAATCCCCATTTCTCCTCCTTGCCCAAGCTCACTACTGATGATGCTTTCCAAGGATTTTTGCTGTGTGTTTGTCTTCAACGTGCGAGCCTCCCTCTTTTAACGTTACCTAATTAGGCGCTATTTTTACAGCTGAACCCATGGGGTGGGGAAGGGAGCGAACATCAGACGGGAAAGTTTATCCAATCCACAGTAAAGATTATGCAATGAAAAATGAGCAACAAACTATACCGCAACACTTGGAGGAAAAAAAACTAAAAAAAACAAGCAACACAACAACTTGGTGGCCCAAAATACAATCAACATACGGGCTTTTTACAAGCAGTGTATGTTTGGTAAAAAGCCTGAATGTTTTTAAAGTTAAAATGTAAACACATTTAGTTTACAAAGCATCTCTCAGAAAAGCTAAAGTTGCAGGAAAGTTTACTCCAAAGCATTTGTCCCCCCTGTCTCAGAACGCCACATACATACTTACACATTCACATACGCATCCACTTGTGTGCACACATACACACAAACACACACACACACACACACACACACACACACACACACACACTCATACAGTATGCATGCACACACATTTTTATATTGCAGCCCACATTATACGGTATTTGCAAAATCCCTCTTTGCCCATCAGATCCAGCAGGTTTGTTCCAGAGGGTATGGAGGGAGTGGGAGTGTATAGACTGGCTGTCACGCCGGGGTCAGAGCACGGGCTTCAGGGACTTTCCAGCCCACTGCTGAACATGATCGCCTCTGCCTCAGGATCTCACACACCCGGATAAACCCACAACATCCCAGAGAAAAAAGAAAAAAAAAACATATAACACAGGCATAGCATAAGGTGTTAAAACTGCATGAGCGTTGCTGTGGTCTAGCCTGCTAGCACGTGCCTCCATTAATAATGCATTGTAATGTATATTAAAGCTAGCTTCTGCTGGCTGAAGCGCTGGTGTGCACTTCCTAGCAGCAGATGCCCTAGGATGCTGCGGGAGAGGCGCAGACAGACAGTCCTCTAATTATACACATCTGAGACGCAAGCAGGGGCCATCTGTCAGTGTCTGACTCAGTTACCTTATTATCAGCGCCTAAAGATATAAATATAGGAGTGGAGAGAGAGAGGGAGAGAGAGAGAGAAAGAGAGAGAGAGAGAGAGAGAGAGAGAGACAGAGAGAGATAGCGAGAGGATGAGAGGGAAAGTGAGAGAGAAAGCGAGAGGGGGCTTTCATTAACGCACAGGGTGGTGGTGGCTGCTCCAGACAGCTCCGCAACACAAACTTAATTGCAAATTATGACTTGGCAGGAGAGGGAGTGGCGGCACAGTGGCCTCTGATGTGATTGCCCCAGCGAGGGCAAGGGCATTGCTGTGGGTAGTGGCATGGCACAGCGCCGGTAATGACAGTCAAGACCTCTCTGGTGTCCTCTGGTTTCAAAAGGTGGACTTTTCACTTTACCAGTTATTTCCTTTTCCTTCATCTCCCGTTTCTCTCTCTCTCTCTCTCTCTCTCTCTCTCTCTCTCTCTCTCTCTCTCGCTCTTCCCCCCACCCCTCCTTGTGTATCTGTCTTTTTTTCATTTCCCAGACACCATTTGCCTGTGATATTCTGGAGCCGTGTCGAAGTGTGTTGCCCGGCCTCTACACAGGCGGGGTGAGGCACATGCAGGGGCCCGGCTGGATGATGGAAATGAGGGGCTCCGGGGCCTCTGGGCGGCCCTCTCTGCGCACTGCCTGCGGCAGGTGAAATAGCCTCCCGTGCCCTCGGATGACTGACCCTCCCCATCTCCATGGCTGGGTCAGCCACCGCCTCCGCCACCTCCCACCAGGCAGCTGGCCTCTCCTGAGCCGAGAGGAGCAGAGGAGGGAGCGTCACAGACGGGGAGAGCCTGGGAGGGACAGACGGTTACTGCCTGCTTTGTGGGCTCTGTCTTAAACCCGCCTAGCACTGCAAATGAGGACAGACACTAACTGGCTGCTCTGATTCACCCGACCACAGAAAATGGGGACAGCCAGTTATTACCTGCACTGTTCTGAACCTGCAGGCTACTCAAAATGGTAGCATCATATACATACTGATTGTTGGGGCTCTGTACTATAAATCATGGGGCAGAAACATGGGCTTTTGTGGTAATATACGTAGCTGGTAACACTCTTAACAATCCATGCTCGTATTTGGAAATATTGTAAAAAAAAAAAAAAGAAAAAAATGTAATAAGCGGTTATAAATTAATACAAGGCCAAATATTATAGCCGTAAATATCAGGGATGTTCAATTCTCAATTCTCAATTCTCAATTTGTTTAGATGAAAGCAAAATGATTTCTTTACTCTGCAAGGTCACCACTGTATTCAGCACAAACTCCTCTGTTAAATCATACAACTCCATTTGGACAAGAACACTTCCAAGAAAACCGCCTGCGTTTTCACGATCAGAAACAATACTGCAATACATAAAAGAAGGAATACCCAGAAGTGCTATCTAAAACATCGATGGAAGGAACAATAACATCCAGCAGAGTAGTGCAAATGCACAACAAATGAGGTGAATATGAGAAGCCCCATCTCGAGCTCCCGTAACGGAGTGGCTCCCAGTATGGGCTAGGATGGGAAAGGTGGACCCCCCACTGAAGGGGGTCTGCTAGCCTGCATGGGCGTCTGCGTACCTGCCTGTCCCCGGGGGGATAGAATGCCGGCAGGATTGGTAAACAAAGATAATAAAACTCAGCAAGGATGGAATTCACTGATAGATGCCAACAACTCAGGCAGTAGGAACCAGTGGTCACACAGAGGGATCTCACATCCATACTGTACATCTAGATACATGTTGAATTGACATGTTGACCAGAGCATGGCTTAGCCAAGATGAATCTATACAGAAGGTGAGTGCCAATGTCAAAAAGAATAGACAAACAAACAAATAAATAAATATAATAATAATAATAGCGAAAATGAATGAATGTCCCTTCCGCACATGCCCAGACCAACCCAAACACACATACAACAACACCCCCCACACACACAATTATTAAGACTCAGGAGATGCTACTCAAAGACGACGTAAAAATAACCCTTTCCTACATGCATATTTAGATTATGATAAACAGTGTTAATGTTTAATAAGGAAAAGACAGGGAAGCATAGCCATCATGCCTTGGGGCTCTATAGAAAGTCATTAGCATGGGCCACTGACTTACCAAGAAGGCTGTTATACTGCGCTGCCTGCTCTCCCATTGAAAACAGCTTTTAATGTACTGCAGCGTGTACAGAATGGCCCCGCTGATCCGTCGCACCCGGTATATGTTGCGAGCTAAAAGCTAACAGGGAATAACAAGGACAAATCTCCAGTTAACGGAATAATGTGTGGACGAAGAAGACACGCAAGAGTATCTTAGGTTTCAGACTCCATAGAAATTAATACTTATTTAGAAAACTGAATATTTAAGAAAATGAGTTGTATCCCTTCATTGTTATTTGCAAGACACTTGTGGAGTGCGGATGAAATATTGTTTACATATGAGATTAAACTAAGCTCACAGCACTTTGTTGTTTTAACTGTTCAATCATCTTTTGGAGCTTTGTAAACCAACCTTCTTGTTAAATTTGGGATTGTCCTCCATGAATTTAATTTCTGTTGGTCCAAAGCTTCTGATGCCTGCACGGACCTATATATTTAAGGAGAGAGATATTGGTTAGAATCTCAGAGAGGAACATGATGTGCTAATAATTCATGACACATCTGATGAGTACAAATGTGGAAAAAACGTCTTGAAATGGGAGGATGGCCATGACCACCATCCCTTTTCAGTCAGGTTTCATCAGCATAATGGATGATCTTACCGGATTGTAGATGACATCCATCTCCAGTGAGATGGTCCCCTTAGACTGACTTCCTAAATTATCTTTCTTCAGGTGCTTGGTAACTGCTTGGCCATTATGAATCTGTAGGATGAGTCAATGACAAATATTATACTTCAACAATGCATCAGTGAAGGTAAACTCGGTAACCTCCAATCTGCAGGGAACTCACTGAGAGCAAAGGCACTGCAACTCTCCCAAGGAAGTCTGGAGGTTTGTCCCGGTCGTCGTCATAGACCGTCAGAACAAGGACATCATGAATGTCTTTAATTGGCCTGTGGACACGGACAGATCACAAACACGATTAGCAAACCAAACAAGCATTGATTTTTCATGCCTTTCAGCATTATTCAAATTATTTCAAGGACTAGGCACTAGGAGGTAAAATAAAGTCACCACTCACAATGTGAAGACTTTGTTCCACTCCGGGTTGAGTGTTTTGTGGATGGTCTGGGTCTGCAGCTTTCCGTTCCCCAGCTCGAGTACGCAGAAGGGATCGCTCTTACCTGAGAGGGGTTAGGAGAATGGGTTGTACGTGGAACGGTAAAGCTACACAATAGAAAGCACCACTTAATTGCTAAAGCTGGGTGAGTGAGCATGAATCAAGTTGCCAGGTCATTACCGCCGAGGTCAGCCGATGCGAGGTCAGTGGCCTTGATCACCTTGATTTGAACAAAACCGACGTCCTTCATATTTTTCAAGGAGTTCTTCAAACTCTGGAACGAGGCAATAGAGAGCAGCATTAGTGACACTCATTCATTTGAAATATATGGGATCATGGGGCAGATAATTTACTGCCTCTTTAAGTACATCCAAAATATTTCCTTGGGAATAAAAGAAACATTTAAAGAGACCAAGACATGGAGAGACATAAGGACTGCAGGAGAAGTGATGCTATGTAAGAGGTGTACTCTGACCGCTACACTGTCTCCGCATGCACATCATTTGAAAGCTAATTTTTGCTCAGGATCAAGCCAGTCGGTTAACATTAATGGCTATAGTGTGACTTCAAAATCTCAAGGTCTTGAAATAAAGACCTACAGGGGTGTGTTTGCCTTGACTTGAAGTTCATGCAAAATATAAAAATGAATCGGTGATGATGGAGACACTAATGGTAGCATAGATATCTTTCAACTATATAAATGTTTTCATTCTACATGTAGTCTTTAGCCTCCCCCATCTTGGCCAAACTTTTTGATTACTTCTGAAAAGAGAGATGATGTATGGCCCCACAAATTAGTTACAGATTGCCCCCAATCTGCCTAAGGTGGGTAGTATGAAACATTTTCAAGAGCTTGCCAGTCTTAAATATCCTATAGTACTATTACAATAGATGTAGCTGGTAAGCATATCTGATAACCATAAAAGAAAACATTTGATGACTGGCAGACCATAATGTGTATATCTAGGCCTCCTGCTGTTATCTTTCCATCCACCAGTTACGAACCCTCAGAGACTCATTCACTCACAGTGGCCATGCATGGATTCATCTATTCAAAACCAATATTATTACACTCAATGGGTCCTACTGTATGACAGATAGAGATCATATTCACATAATCTATCTACCTATCTCTATTAATCTATCTATACTGTATTGTATAGATAAATACATACATATATAAATATATGTACGCATGTATCTATTCATAACAATGGGGTAAAAGTAATTCTGTCTATCCACTTATGTATCTCACTCAATATGTAATCTAATCTATCTATCTGCTCTTGGAGAACATGCACTCCCTCTCACCTATACAGCCAGCCCCTGAATTGTTATGAGTCCTGGGTCCTTGCCCAGACGCCCCTAGACTAGTCAGACTCACATGATGGTCCCGCACCCTCTCGCTGGTCTCCAGGTCATCTAAGGGGGGCGAGCTCAAGTCGGACACAGAGACTCCGGAGCAGGGTGTGAGGGTGATGAGGAAGACCAGCCTTCCCTTGCCCGGGTCCAGCACCCGCGTGTACAGCTGCCTCTGCCGGACTGGCAGCCTGGACAGGTCAATATCCAGCCTGCAAACACACAGCAGAGAAAGAGCAGCAATCAGCAAGTGTGCAGTCACAGACACACAGTCAAACAGACCCGGATGAAATACCCCAGCCTGGATGACTGATACACTTGTAGACATGAATGATGGCAATTACTTACGTCTGAGGGATAGTTACAGGGAGATATCAACGACAAAATTAAAAATTAAATAATATCTAGTTGACCATCTAGGGTAAACAATGGTTTGAAATACTGAGCTGGCTTAGATTTGAATGAAATGAGCTGTGCAATCATCAGTCAGTGCTGTGTATAAAAGAGTGAAGTAAAAACGTATTTAAGTTGGTATATGTATGACCTGGCACAAACTGGAACCCCATCTACAACCTAGATGTCAGTTACTTCACGTATGAACGGGTGGGTCAGAGGTTTTCTCATTCTCAGCCTAATGATGGGGCAAAATGAGATATTACACTAATAGATGTCATCAGTCTCAGTTCAGAGAGTCGCCTCAATAGCTGCTGACGCCACATCTGGCCAAGATCTAGTTATTCTGGTGGGTGTTCCGTGTTTGCATCTGGGCCATATCTATGCCAGAAGCAGACAGCTTTGACCCTTGACATTTGGTCATTTAGGGCTTTGACACTCACAGTCCCCAAAACTCCTCACACTTGCGGCCTCTCTTGCTGCACACCTCCACCTGCAGCAGCTCCAGTCCGTCCAGCTGGTTGAAGTCAAACGTCTCTCTCCACTGCGGGTTCGCCTTTATACACAGGTTCTGGATGGGAGGAAGAGGAAGAGAGGGAAAGAGTTAGTGAGTTATTGAGTGAGTGACAGTGAGTGAGTGAATGAGAGTGTGTGTGACAGACAGAGAGAGAAACATAAGGAGAGTGGATGGATTGAGAATACACACAAACACGCATACACCACACAAAAACACACACACACACACACACACACACTCAACACTCACACAAACAAACACACAAACGCATACTCACACACACACACACACACACACACATAGATACACACACACACACACACACCAACAGAAACACGGCTGTGAGCAAGCAGTGCCAGGTGTAATGCAGTGTCAGCCTGAGGAGCAGCAACATGACAGGTATATTAAGTTCTCATTCAGTCAACCTGCAGCAGGGGTGTGTTGGAGGAGAGAGTGCATGTGTGTTTGTGTTTATGTGTGTGTTGGGGGTGGGGGGTGGAGTTTGATGTCAGTGTGAAGTGTCTTCCTCTGTACACACTCAAACACACACACACACACACACTTACACACACACACACACACACACACACACACACATTCTCTGCTTCCTCGGCGGGATTGCAAACATTGACAGGATCCAATTAGAATTAGCTTTGTTCGACAAACAAACATGCACAAACAAAAACAGGGGGGCTTACAAAGAGATGACACAAGAACACAAGACAAGGCAGACGCTTGTTTAGCTTCATCAGGGTTGGCGGGTAGGGTTGGGGGTGGGCGGTGGGGGTTGTTACGTGGAGGCCTGTGGTGATGATGGGAGGGTAAGCCCACGCGATAAAGAAGAGGTGGAGGAGCAAACCATGCAGGGTATGTAAATGAAAGTGAGGCAGGAGGAGAGAGGGGAGCAATCTATGGCTGGAGTAATGAGCGCCCCCTACTGGCAGTGCACTCACACCCCTTAGACATGGGGTCAGGAACCTTTTTTGCCTGGAGAGACACATTTACCATTTTTTTTTTTTTATCTCAAAAGAGCCAAGAAAAAGTTTGGATATTTACCTAACAGGTACTTTTATTCAACATAGATTTTTTTAATACATTTTCTACTAGTTTTAAAAGTTATGGTACTAGTAACTTTAAATGTAAATGGCAATGGGAAATGACAGAAGCTAACAACGTTACAACGACATGAAGTTAACAACACAACACTTGAAATTGAACATTAGGCCTATCAGAGATTAATGCGACTTCTGGTGCTGCATAGACTTTCTGATGGCCTTGTAGTCTGGCTCATATTCAGTGAGGTGAAGCTTCATGCAAGCATTGAGGCTTTCATCATTTAAACTCGAGCACAGGTGCGTCTTTACATTTTTCATATGTGAGAAAGATTTAAGTGGAACCGAACATGGTTAACACATTAATACTAACACGTTTCAATGTGCGATATGTAATGGGTAGTTCATTCCCATTCAAGTTTTTTTGAATCAGAATCATTTTTAGAATCAGTTCGTCTTTGGATGGAACTTTTGTTCGCTCGCAAGTTGTGCTCGCTGACGTGCGAATCCTTCCAGCTGATTTGATTTGAACTTGCCCACCCAGATGTCAGACGAGGTCATGTCGGCAATGTCCATTTCGAAATCGCCGATAGAAACACCAGCGATGCCGATACGTTTTTTTCCTTTTCAACATTTTTCTCTACCCTATCAACTTTAACAATGAAAGTTTTGTCGTTGACGGAAATGTAGGGAAATCTGTGATTTTGTTTCATATTTGCATGGCAACAAGCTGCGAATGTAACAATATTGTGCAGGCTGTGATTACGGTCAAGTGAGGTGAAAAGTTAAATTAAATCACTCAGATATACCTACGTATTTGCCAGGAAACCTTGTAATTTTAATATAAGTAGTATTGACTGTTATATTTGCCTCCTCTAGGCCTAGGCTGACCCCTTGATTACACGTTTTTCTCTAACCCATTTCATCCAACCCCGGCCGTCAGCAAAAGAGCCAGTGGTGGCTCGAAAGCCACAAGTTCCCGACCCATGACTTAGACAGATAGGTGAGAGGGTAGAAGACTGCAGAGAGAGAGTGGGACAGGGGGGGGGGTTGAAGAAAGAGAGAGGGAGAGAGAGAGAAAAAGAGAGGAGCGATAACACTAGGCACATGCTAGACTACATTTACTGAAAGGGCTCAGGGTTGTCTATTATTATAATCAATTAAGTCCTCAATTGAGCTCCTTTGCACTTTGTACTGGGTGTGCTTTGGTTGCATAAGAGTAGAGAGACAAGAGAGAGGAAGTGATAGGGGGGGACACACCTTGCTTTTGAACTTCTGCTCCCCCAGTCGGAAGCGCACGTACACGTCGCCCTGGCCCACATCAGGCATGTCCTGGCCCTCCACTAGAACGATGGAGTAGACGCCACTCCACACCTGGTTCTTCTTCACGTCCACACCCCGCTGCTGCTGCTGGGGCTGCTGGCCCTGGGCGGGAGACTGACCCTGGAGAGTAGGAGAGAGAGAAAGGGAAGAATTAGAAATGTCATGGCTAAGTAATCACTCAAGATTACTGTTGCTTTGACAAATTCACTGTCAAATCAGAGGGAAGCGGAACCTGTGATGGATCTTGGCGCGGTCTTAGTGGGGGCGCATCTGGTGCATTCACCCACTACATATTTACCTGATTTGAACCTGAACACCCAAAACAAATACACCTCCTTGTCACATATCTTCGTACTTCCTTACTACATTATTCCCTATTGCAGTCCCTGGGGAGGCCATGGCAATGGGAGTGTTTCCTCAGTGCATGTGCTAGACATACTGTATGTTCTCAGAGGATGTGTGGAGAATGATGGCAAAAATTATGTTCTCAGTTCTCAAGCGCATCTCAACATGTCATCATCTAAGCTGGCTCAGGGATGCGAGAGTTACATCCTGGACACGTCTAACCTCACATACGGCCTCAGAGCTTAATGCAGCATCAGTGCAGACAGACAGATAGACAGGCAGGCAGACAGGCAGACAGGCAGGCTCTGAGAGAGAAAGACGGAGTGAAGAGGGAGGATGAGAGGCAGACAGCTGTCTGAGGCGTAGAGCGGATCTCCCTGACTTATCCAGCTCAATCAGGGAGCTCACACAGGGAGGGGACACAGAGACTGGAAGAAACGGTGCCTCACCAGGCGTGTGTGAGCATGCCCGACTCCCCGCTGTCACACACTCGCACCTCACACACATACACACACACACACACACACACACACACAAACACAGCGGTCAGAACCGTCCAGCTGGGCCTGAGATACTAGATTCAACATCAATTCAATTTGATGGTAAAAAAGAACACCATTCCAGACAACCAAGATAACAAGAAGCCAAGCAGGATACCAGTCAGCCAGATGTCACCCACACCATCTCTGACTCCGGAATCAATCAATGGCCCGGATCTGGCACGAATCCGGTAGTGGTTGTCAGGTAAAATATCTAGCAACACGCTGTAGATACCATGCCAGAGCTTTGCAACACCCCCTCAAGCATACTTTGACTCAGTGACTCACCAGAGCCGAGTGAGCGATGGGGGGGACGTGGAGGGGAACGGTGCAAGACGAAACGCCTGCTTAGACCCGACTCTTCAGTCGTTAAATGGACGATTTGCAGTGTTTTCTCTGCTACGCAGCAGTTCCCTTGAAAAACATTATCCAGGGAGGCTTCCCTGTTATCTTTTCACAGTAAATCCAGTGTTACTGGCCTGTCACTGAAATGAGTGGGTGTGTGGGTTTGGGATGGCTATGGGAGAGTGTGTATCTGTTTGTCTAATCTTTTGTGTGTGTCTATCTCTGGATGTGTAGAGATGGATGTACTGTACATGTGTATGTGCCAACATGTAGAGGGCTGTGTAGCTGGGTAAGGTTGTGTATCTCTTTGTGTGTGTGTGTGTGTGTGTGTGTGTGTGTATGTATGTGTGTGTGTGTGTGTGTGTGTGCAATAACTTCAGAGGCATGCCCTGTGCGTGGTGGATGACTTGTATGGCTGATAGCTCCGGCACTTCAAAACACAACAACAGGGGGGAATGGTGTTTGGTGGCGATAGGAGGTGGAGGGGAGGTCAGCTGGGTCTGGCAGTAATTAAAGCCGAGAACTGTAATCTTCTCTGGCCTCTTTGATTCGACGACTCCTCTCTGTCTCACCAGCGCGGCTTCAGAGAGGAGCGCCGCGTCACCCCTCCGCTCCCCCGCTGGCACCTCCGTGCCCCCCCCTGGCCTATCCCCCCCACCACCCCGCCCTGTCCGGCCAGGGTCAGAGCCGCACGGGAGGCCGGTCCACCGGGATCAAAGCCCGCTGCTCTCAGCAGAGTTAACATGCGATGCTCTGGCCACATCACTATAAATACCCACCTTTCCAAAAAAAAAAGAAGAAGACAAGAAAGAGAAGAGAAAAAAGAGCGAGAGAAGAGGGAGATGGAGGGGAGAGTCAGGAGAGAGATATAAGCTGATGTGAGCCAAGCCGTCCCCAGTGTTTATCTTGGACCCATTTCTATCTGCCTAGCCAATAAAACAATTCCACTTAACAGTAAGTGGCCCCTGAAGAGAGCCTATTCCTGGTCCTAAAAAGGGGCTCCAGGATTGCTTCCATATGGTGGGACAGCATGGGGACGGGCGGGAGGAGCCTGTGCCCCGGCCCATTTGGCTGATGCTCCGGCGCTGGCCGTGCACAGCTGTGATATTACCTCCTAACATCTGGGTTATAGCTCGCCGTGCCTGGGAATTAGCTGCCGCACTCCTATCAACAGCGTCCCCACACTGGCAGCCTGCCCGCTAGGGAGGGGAGAGAGGAGAGAGGCTCCCTCTGATGCCGGCCAGACCTCACACACACACACACACGTACGCACACACTTAGGCACGTACGCACTTGCGCGCGCACACACACATTTAGACACGTACACACACAGACACGAGTGCACACACGTATATGTTAAAACCTTAACACATATTCATAAATGTATGTATGTATGTCAACCATGTAGACAGCCACACACACACACACATAAATAGGCTTTTGTAGATACATTTACAACCATAGACCTAAGCACAAATGTAGAACAAACTCACACACACACACACAGACACACACACACACACACACACACACACACACACACACACTGATTTTACGGTCA
This sequence comes from Sprattus sprattus, assembly GCF_963457725.1. Classification (NCBI taxonomy): domain Eukaryota; kingdom Metazoa; phylum Chordata; class Actinopteri; order Clupeiformes; family Clupeidae; genus Sprattus; species Sprattus sprattus. The sequence continues at coordinate 21,621,884 of NC_137926.1, forward strand.
TTTTCTCCTTGTCATGTCTGCGGTGCTGACATGTGTGTGCTAAGGAGGGGCATAGCTGAGTTCTAAGATGAACAGAGCCTGTTATCATGTTTTCTTCACCCTCTCACAGATGTCAAACAGAACATGGCAGCACATTTGCAGGGGGATAAAATTCGAAACTGTCAAAGAATTAATGTCACCAAACTGTCACATAAAAACCACAGATCACCTACCAAGTTTATAATACATCAAAATAATTGGCACAATAATTGAGAAATATGGTGAATAGTTTAGACTCTTATTTCCTCTACACGCTTAGGTCCACCCTTCCATCAGTCTCTCCTCTACCAGAGAACAGACAGATAAAAATATGTTGGTTTTTTTTCATACTAAATTGAAATTCTTTTGGCAGATGAAAGCAGTAGGCAAGAGGCAGATGTAGAGCATAGACAGGCAGCTTAGGCCATATCATAAAGCCTCAGCTAAGATAATGAGAAGAGCTCCAGTCCAGAAAACATTTCACCAGTGCACTGTTTCAGCCTAAATAAATTACAGCTATCGCTTATTGCTTAGAGATTAGCCACTATCTGCCACAAACTCTAATAAGCCGCTGTTCCCTCTGAGCTTAATTAAAATGCAAATAAGTCCATTTGACATGTTTAGATCACTGTAATATTGTTTAGTCTAGCTGCTCTTTCTTTATGAGGAAACGAAGCATGTCACAACAGTTCACACAACGACAACAAAAGAGAAAAAAAAGATTGAAGTCTGCCAGAGTTCTCACATGTTTAAAGGAATCAGTCAGGCAAATAGGAAAACCGCGGGTGAGCGTGAAAAGATATACGCTCCCTGTGCAGTAGGACTTCTACACTTTTCTGTTGAACTTGGACCAGTGCTAGGCATAACACTCTTTTGCTGTGATATATTTATGATGTGATGGTCTACTGCCACCTTGTGGATAGTAATAGTAATAGAAACGATTGGAGTTGTTTGAGCACCACTGTGCTGACATGTGGCCTCCTTGAGCGAGTAGAAAGACCTCTCTGACAGGCGACGGGCCACAGCTTACCTTCCCAAAGCTCCCTCTCCGCCTAATCATCCATCGCTGTGTGAAGGGAGACAAGAGAGACAAGACTTAGAAACCTCCTCAAAAGATCTTCTCAAATTCTTTTTAATCTCACTTAAGGTTGGGTTGAGAGCCAAAGGATTCCTTACGTTTCTCTTGGTGGGCCCATCTCTCACAGACAGGCAGGCGTCGATGATGATCTCTCCCATGTCTTCCTCTTTACTGTTGGGGTCCTCTAGCTTCAGCACCAACTCTGTGGTCCTACAGATAACAACAACAATAATAATAATAATAATAATAACAATAATAATAATAATAATAATAATAATGATAATAACACATACAAATTAGGAGAACTGTTTGTATTGGGGAATTTGTATGATTAGATGTAGGAGAAGTAGATTCACAGAATGAAATACTATGACACTACAAAAGAAGGCCAGATATTGCACACTTGAGGCTATAAAGTCTACTTGAGGAAGTTCAAATGGTCTTAAAATGGCTTACTTTTCCAGTTCAAGTGTTTTTAGACTCGTACAGCTCCCACCCATGTAGTCATGAGATCGAAGATCTCTGTCATACACCTGCAGAAAAAATGCGTCACAAAACACAATATTCATTTATTAAATGTAGTGAATGAACACGTGAAAGGATTATTGAAATCACAGAGAGCTCGTTGTTAGTTGGGGTTTTGAGGGGTGATGTTCTATGGGCCACAGTCCAAATGGTAGTAGGCCTTGGATCAGAACCAGGGGAGGAGGTTCCTGCTCACCTTCACATAAAGCTTACGTTCCAGATCACGCACTGGGTAGGAGAATGATTCGTTCCAGGCCGGGTTGAGGTTTTTGTTCACCACTTTGCTTTTGTAGAACGTCTTTCCATCAATTTTGAATTTAACAAAGGGATCGCTCGTGCCTGTGGATAAATATGTACAAGTTAAAAATTATGAAAATTCTCATAGCATCATGAAGTGCACATGCCCCTGTGATTACTCTGAACACAAGATGAACTATGTGTGGAAAAATATATATATTGTCCAAAATGCAAATCCATAAAACACACTCATAGCCACCATCTTTCTCTGTCTTTCTCTCTGTCTATGTTTCTGTCTCTCTCTTACACACACACACACACACACACACACACACACACACACACACACACACACACACACACACACACAGTGAGTCCACTATGCTTTCACGACCACCCACTGTTGCCTCCTTTGGATAAATATGCTTTGATTATCTATGAAGCCATTCAGAATGTGTGTGGCTGCCTGATGGTCTGTGCGTGTGTGTGTGTGCGTGAATGCGTGTGTGTGTGTGTGTGTGTGTGTGTGTGCGTGAATGCGTGTGTGTGTGTGTGTGTGTGTGTGTGGATGAAAGGACAACACACATCTGTTCTCAGCAGAGGGATGTGACTGGTTAATGGCCCAGGAGCTGAAAAAAAGCACAGGCCAGCTTGAGGTTACTGGCACATAAAGTCCTCGGCACTCCTCCCCAGAAACCAGGAGCAACTGGTGTTAATCTCCAAAGCCTGTTAGGAGAGTCTGCCTGGGAAGCATGAGCCGGTGGAGGGGAGCACAGGGGAGGGGGGGGTCCACAGAGCACGCGGGGGGTTAGGGCATCTTTGTCTGTGCCAGGGCGTGCAGATTGAGTGAATGAAAAAACAATAATTTAGAAAGAGATGAAGAAGAAATGCTAGAAAGAAACTAAGAAAGAATGAGAGAAAGAGAGAAAAAGAAAGTTAAAAAAAGAAAAAAAGCGAAAAGAAAGAAAGAAAGAGAGGAAGGAGCCATTGCTTCTTCATTTGTATGGGCTGGATAAAGGGGTGCTTGAGAAAACCTGCGGGGAGCCTGGAATCACGCGACAAAAGCCCTGTGGGGACGGCTTGTCAAGCCTGTCAGCTCCTCTCTCCAAATGAACATCTCACCCAGGCAGGCAGGACCCGCAGCAGCCGGCGGGCGGGCGGGCGGCTGGCAGCCACTGACAGGGGAAACCTCCAGGCAGCTTGACAGGAGGAGAATGTCTCCACCAGTGAGGAGAGGGGAAGAGAGGAGAGGAGCTCTGGCGTGACTGAGGACGGTGACGGCGGAAATTAACGCAGATGAAAAAAAAAAAGAGAGAAGGAAGGGAAGGCGAAGACAGACTGTGTGTGCGTGTTTAGAGTTGTGTGTGTGAGTGTGTGTGTGTGTGTGTGTGTGCTTAGAGTTGTGTGTGTGAGGGGATGAGGGGGGGGGGGCTCAGAATGTATGTGTGCGTGTGTGTGTGTGTGTGTGTGGTTGTGTGTGTGTGTGTGTGTGTGGACATATGGGGGTTGGAGTGGTTTAGAATGTGTGTACATGTGTGTGTGTGTGTGTGTGTGTGTGTGTCTGTGTGTGTGTGTGTGTGTGTGTGTGTGTGTGTGTGTGTGTGTGTGTGTGTGTGTGTGTGTGTGTCATGAAGGCTGCACCCTTTTAGGGAAAATAAAACCTGGGGTATGTTAACAGGGCACAGGCACCCACATTAAAAACTACAAAAAAATATTGTGAACTGAAGCTATCAAAGACTCAGTTAAAACCTCTTTATCCCTTTTGAATTGCTCTAATATCAAGGCACTAAAAACATAACCAAACCCAGACTATATTTTCAGTAAGAAAGTAAATGCTAATTGTTGTCATTTACTTGACACAAACTAAAAACATACTAGACATCCTCTTTTATCTATAGCTGGGGATGAGATGAGAGCCAAAAAGTACAGCAAAATTGGCAGTATGCTTGTTTGGTGTAGTTCATATTATCACCACAAGAGGTCATAATATCCTAAAAAAGGAAGAGACGCTACTATAATTTACAGCTCTTTCACTATTGCAAATGCATCATTTGCATCCTTCAAAGGAAAACGGTTTCTGTGCAGAACATAAAACTAAAAAGACAGGTTGCACAAATTATCTAATGATCTAAATTTATTTGCAATAAATTATTATCATAATCATTTAATTACAAATATACACAGCCGCGGAAAAAATTAAGAGACCACTTCAAAATGATCAGTTTCTCTGGTTTTACTATTTATTGGTATGTGTTAAAGTAAAATGTACATTTTAGTTTTATTCTATAACCTACTGGCAACATTCCTACCAAATTTCAAATAAAAATATTGTCATTTAGATCATTTATTTGCAGAAAAATGACAATTGGTCAAAATAGCAAAAAAGATGCAGTGTCTTCAGATCTCGAATAATGCAAAGAAAACAAGCTCATATTCATTTTTAAACTACACAATACTAATGCTTTAACTTAGGAAGAGTTCAGAAATCAATATTTGGTGGAATAACCTTGATTTAAAATCACAACTTTCATGTGTCTTGGCATGCTCTCCACCAGTCTTTCACATTGCCGTTGGGTGACTTTATGCTACTCCTGGCGCAAGAATTCAAGCAGCTCGGCTTCTTTTCATGGCTTGTGACCATCCATCTTCCTCTTGATCACATTTCAGAGTTTTTTTTATGGGATTCAGGTCTCGAAATTGGGCTGGCCATGACAGGGTCCCGATCTGGTGATACTCCATCCACACCTTTACTGGCCTGGCTGTGTGGCATGGAGCATTGCCCTGCTGGAAAAAACACTTCTCAGAGTTGGGGAACATTGTCAGAGCAAAAGGAAGCATGTTTTTCTTCCGGGACAACGTTGTACTTTGCTTGGCTGAGGTTTGTAAAAGACCATAAGGATTGAACCAAAGCCGACTGGAGGGTCTCCTAGTTCGTCTTCTCTGATGAGTCCAATTTCACAGTAGGTGCAAGACTCTGTGGCTTGTAGGCCTCTCCAGGTCTCCGTCTAACCATCAGACGACCATGTGTTGGGCAAAGCTGAAAATTGGACTCATCAGAGAAGACGAACTAGGAGACCCTCCAGTCCGCTTTGGTTCAATCCTTATGGTCTTTTACAAACCTCAGCCAGGCAAAGTACAACGTTGTCCCGGAAGAAAAACTTGCTTCCTTTTGCTCTGACAATGTTCCCCAACTCCGAGAAGTGTTTTTTCCAGCAGGGCAATGCTCCATGCCACACAGCCAGGCCAGTAAAGGTGTGGATGGAGTATCACCAGATCAGGACCCTGTCATGGCCAGCCCAATTTCAAGACCTGAATCCCATAAAAAAAACTCTAAAATGTGATCAAGAGGAAGATGGATGGTCACAAGCCATGAAAAGAAGCCGAGTTGCTTGAATTCTTGCGCCAGGAGTAGCATAAAGTCACCCAACGGCAATGTGAAAGACTGGTGGAGAGCATGCCAAGACACATGAAAGTTGTGATTTTAAATCAAGGTTATTCCACCAAATATTGATTTCTGAACTCTTCCTAAGTTAAAGCATTAGTATTGTGTAGTTTAAAAATGAATATGAGCTTGTTTTCTTTGCATTATTCGAGATCTGAAGACACTGCATCTTTTTTGCTATTTTGACCAATTGTCATTTTTCTGCAAATAAATGATCTAAATGACAATATTTTTATTTGAAATTTGGTAGGAATGTTGCCAGTAGGTTATAGAATAAAACTAAAATGTACATTTTACTTTAACACATACCAATAAATAGTAAAACCAGAGAAACTGATCATTTTGAAGTGGTCTCTTAATTTTTTCCGCGGCTGTATATGTATATACCGTGTATGTTCAACAGCATCAGCAGCTGTATCACAAAACGAGTATCTCCATTTCAAAACCAAGTCAGAGAATGTTTTTGACAATGTGTCACCAGCAGAGGGCAGCACCTTTGCTTGGAGAAAATGCCAGTGGCAGTATCGATCATGTGAAGAGGCATAGTGACACAGTGAGCACATGGTGAGCACAGATAAGGACAGTCTTAACATACCTTTTCTCCCCGTCATCACTGATGTGCTTCACATAACTCTGTACCAGTAACAAGTGCAAATGGGTGTGTTTCCACTGTCCATCTGGCCCTACTCAATGCACTAGATCACATTAACTTACTGCGTACATGATGCTCAAATCATTTTGTTTTTAGGAAATTTACAGTGCAAATTAGCTTTCTAATGATTCTTTGAACCAATCACTAATCAACCAAATATGGAGGACAATGTTTTTCTCCAAGATATTACTGAAAGTCTTCAGTTTTCAAACAATTTCAACTTGTATCAATTAAGCTTTACCAAGTTCCTTGAACTAACCCAGCACTGGTACGGTTCATGCCAAGCTGTGGCCAATGCCAGAACCATGCCACCTCTCATTTGCATCAATCAACACGACTAAAGCCCACGCCACAACAACATTGCCCTCCCTATGCAAATACCCTGCAGAACAGAAATACTCTCATAGCAAACCACATTTTCCCTGGTCACGTAGCAAAAAATGGCCGACACTTTCAAAACAGTGTGGCTAAAGTTTCTGTCAATCTGCCCACAGTAGTCAAAGCCACTATGTGTCAATATGGCAGTGGAAGGGGTCAAAGGTCAGATGTTTTGGGGGGTATAAATCAATACTGACTTAATGATACCATACTCCTATGAAAGTACGCTGATCAGGTGGTATGTGAGCCTCCACCCCTGTTTTATGCATAGCTGGTCAAACATGTTTTCCCGTATGCAGGGTTATTGGGGAGGACACAACAACACCAGCACGCTGTCTGAGTTTCTGGTCCAACCACATGCCTGTGTTGGTGTGTCTCTAAACTGCACAGACTAGCCAGTTAAAGGGTTCACACCCGCTATTGTTGACTGAGGCTGCACAATGAAATAAGACTTCAGTTATAATGCGTTGGTGTTGTTTTTTTTTAAACATGCTGTGACCTGACAAATACTGACCCAGACACAAGCCTGACAAAACACAGAGGCTGTCACAGAGAAGGGCCACCGGTGTCTCCTTTCATAAACTTGCTGACATCAATCAGGGGGAACCTGTGTCCGACCCACCATATGTCCTCGCTCTGGGTCGCCGTGTTGTTTTTTCGGAGGCCGATTATGATAATTTCGGGGCGATAAAGCGGGAGCGTTCAAATCACACATGGCAGCAGCGCGACTTGAGCCCTCTGCTGCGCCACCGAGGCAGAAAGTGAGAAGGGCCTCCTGCAGGGCGAGTGCGGCGGCGTGGAGTTTAGCGAACAGAGCTCAGCAAAACCAGAGCGACAGAAGTGCATGAACCTGCAAGGCACACACCCCCCAGCCCCTCAGCCCCCGCTCCTTCAGCCTGACTCTGGGTTTTTCTATGATAATATAGACGTTGGAACAATCTATCAGCGCTGCAGAAATGTCGGCGCCCAGTAGGTGACATGGAGGACTGCCTGGCTTTAAGATGAAAGTTAGTGTCTGAACACAAGCAGAGGAGGAATGTGGCAGGGCCAGATGGCCGGCATATTGTTCTCTCAGAGCGCTCTTCCTCCTTGGGAGGAAACCAAAAAAGATGACAAAAACAGCAGACAGCCTGAGGACAGACACTTTACAAGAGAAAGATAGGAGCTGTCCATGTGTGTGGAGCCCTATGTGAGTGAATATGGTGTGTGTTTAAAGGGTTGTGTTTAAAGGGTTGTGTGTGTGTGTGTGTGTGTGTGTGTGTGTGTGTGTGTGTGTGTGTGTGTGTGTGTGTGTGTGTGTGTGTGTGTGTGTGTGTGTGTGTGTGTGTGTGTGTGTGTGTGTGTGTGTAGGTGTGTGTGTGTGTGTGTGTGTGTGTGTGTGTGTGTGTGTGTGTGTGTGAGTGCGTGTGGGTGTATGTGGGTGGTGGTGGTTGGGGGTCTCTACATGCCATTACCACGGCGATCTCGCACCACGAGGTTCCGGCCCTCCTTGAGGTTGATGGTGAGGAGGTACTGCACCTTCTGCCCCATGGCAGTCAGCACCTCTAGGCTGGTAGCTGCGCCCTGGAGGGGGAAACACAAGATGTCAGTCATCGACCCACAGTGTCTATGCTATGAAGTGAACATCTCCACAAAAGCTTCATAGTTTAATGCTTGAATGATTTATAGATGTATTTTTCTTAAGGTTAATATATCAATAATAACAATAACAAAATCAAACATACCCTACGCAAGGCCTGCAAAACAAACACAAATGCAACATTGGTAAGAGGAAGGAGCTCAATGAGGTGACTCCCTTGTCAGTGTCCGCCATTGGCTGCTGTTTTTCAATGACAGTTGACAATAAAACAGAGGCCTAGTCGATAGTAAAACTCAATTCAAGGTGAAGAACAACATCTCTCAAATGACAATTACTCCCTTGTTAGATAATCTAGTGTCAGTTTGAGTTGTTTCTTCTATAGCATGCATGACACATTTATATTCGATTGTCTACAAGGAAGAGCTCCTGACCCAGAGAATGCAAGTATCCATCGGAGTTATAAAAACATATCTCTGTTGGTATATCTGATGGTGTTTCTGGATACTTCCTGGATAATTACATTCTTAATCACGTTTTCTGCCCAGAGACTTTCTGACTGAACTGAAAACCAATAAGGAAATGATATGTGGGACAATCTGTTTATCTGTTTATCATTTTTGGCCATCAGAAGCTGTGGCCCTTTGCCTTAGTTTGGTCTAGAGCGATGTTCCTGGTTTGGTACACAGCACACATACCGATATAAAGATATAAACCTTCTTAAAGTGTCTTTTAAATAAAAACATGTAAAAGATTCTCCCACCATCAAAGCCAAAAACAAGGAAAATTCATAAACCCTACATGTTTGGTTCACAAACACATACCAGGGAATGTCATGTGTCACAATTAACCCTGACCTTGGCCATAACCCTAACCACATAAGTCACACATGACCTTAACCATGACAAAGCATTGAAAGCAGGTTTTGAAAGTAAGGTAGATAGGATCACATAAAAAATGACTTACACATACACTTCCTTCTACTCGCTCTAGCAGGGCGTTGGATTCATAGTCACTGGTATCATTAGAAGCCTATTGGTGAAAAGATGTTGGATTATAGTATATGATAATGACATGGATCATTGCTAGGCTGGTAGCTGCGCCCTGAAGGGGAAACATCAGCTGTCAGTCATCAACCAACAGTGTCTAAGCTATGAAGTAAACATCTCCACAAAAGTTTCATAGTTTAATGCTTGAATGATTTATAGAATCATTTTTCTTAAGGTTAATATAACAATAATAACAATAACAAAATCAAACATACCCTACGCAAGGCCTGCAAAACAAACACAAATGCAACATTGGTAAGAGGAAGGAGCTCAATGAGGTGACTCCCTTGTCAGTGTCGGCCATTAACTGCTGTTTTTCAATGACAGTCGACAATAAAACAGAGGCCTAGTCGACAGTAAAACTCAATTCCAGGCGAAGAGCATCATCTTTCTAATGACAATGACTACCTTGTCAGATTCTCTAGTGTCAGTTTGAGTTGTGTCTTCTATAGCATGCATGACACATTTATATTTGATTGTCTACAAGGAAGAGCTAACGACCCAGAGAATGCAAGTATCCATCGGAGTTAGAAAAAATATCTCTATCTGATGGTGTTTTTTAATACTTCCTGGATAATTACATTCTTAACCATGACAAAGCATTGAAAGCAGGTTTTGAAAGGAAGGTGAATAGGATCAAAACCAAAGATAACTTACACATACACTTCCCTCTATTCGCTCTAGCAGGGAGTTGGTATCATAGTCACTGGTTTCATTAGGAGTCTATTGGAGAAAAGATATTGGATTATAGTATATGATAATAACATGGATCATGGATGGATTACATAATTTGCGAGGAATGCCCAGTCGTCTTCGAGACCTGGCTAATTTTTGCATTGATTGCTCAAACACTTCTTGCAGTAGAAATAGCCATGTTCATTTAAAGATGAAATATCAAGCATGACACTTCAGCTAAATCAATGTATACAGAATATCAATTTGCAATTGCATATCACAGTGTGCCAATGGTGGTTTTAGCCACATGGTGGTGACGTTATTGTAAACTGGCATGTCTTCACATAACTTTTAGCAAGCGACATGTGTTCCTTCTACACACATGGCATTTTTATCCCTTCCTACTGGACACTACATAGTCCAAACTACCTAGCAGTGACCACTACAGTCAGTGCAGTACTCACATTGGGTACATCCTCTGCAGACCCTATGATGAACATCTCTCTGGACATGGGCGTCATTGGCTCCATCATGGCCATAAGGTCGTTTTCCATTGGCCAGGGCATTTGCTCCTCCGAGGGTGAGCTGTTGCCCGACTCTGTGTTACTCGCGCAGGACATGGTGGGCAGAGACAGTGAGTCTGGTGCTATGACCTTCCTGGCCACTGGAGTTGTTTTCTTCTCTGAGGAAATGGAGATGGCTTTTGGCACGGCAGGTTTTTCTGCAGGGGCAGGCCCTGGGCTATCCTGGAAGAAGTGCCTCTCAGCAGGTACAGGTGGCCTTATGAGAGGGACACTATGCACTCGGTATGCAGCTCCTCCCACCCTCTCAGTCTCACCACTCGCTTCCTCCACCAGAAACGGGGAAGTTCCCGCATGTGAATCGACTTCCGTCACTGTCTTTGGAGAGACACGGATGCCCGGGTCAGCCGGTTTCTCCGTGGGAAAGCTGGCATGGGGCGGCGAGGCCAACCTGGTGTAGAAGGGCGTGTCAGGAATGGAGGACCGCTCTGAAAACGTAGGGCTGGATGAGCCACTCTCGTCCACGGATTGGAAAAAAGGACTGCTGGACCCGGCAAAGAACATGGAGTCATTGCAGGGCGTCTGGAGAATTGGGTGCAGGGAGGAAAGCTCATGTGAGGCCGCAATTCGGAGGTCAGGCACGGAGATGCTCCGACGATACTTAAGATTTGTCTTCTTGACCTTCCCGGGACCCTTCTTGCCCATCTTTATGTTGCCTAACTGGGCTTTGGTCTTGGCCCGAAAGTTGGCCCACGCGGTCTTCTTCTTGATGGGATCCATACTGATGGAGGGGATGGGATCTTGTAGAATGTGATGTGCAAGACTTTTCACATTCAAATCTGTACCAAAAACAGGATAAAAATAAGGCAGAAACATATAATTAAAAAAACACAACAACATTACAAACACAAAAAAAATGTCAAATGCAAAAATAATAACAAATTACTTTGAATCTGATGATGCTGAGGCTAGTGTGTAAACACAGGGCTGGGCTGTAATTACTATAAACTTGGCACCAAACTAGGTGTGGAGCTATTAACCTTCCCATAAACCCATTTAAAATAAGATTCACACGTTACTAAGCACACACCCTTTTCTGTGGCCTGCCTACAAGACACAACATACCTAATGACCGGTTCTAGAGCTGTGACACACTGTACATCAACAGTCACCCAAGAAGGCAAGGAATGATGAAAATGAGGAAATGCTCTGAGGATATGAAATAGTTGGCCCTAATCTTATTGACCGGCAAGTCCGTCGCACATGAACTAAAGCTATTGAGTGGTATATGGGAGCATTGCACTATCTACCAATATTTGTCCATAAGATCTTGCACATGGTTAGCAAAACGATTTAAGTAAGTAAGTAAGTAAAGTTTATTTATAGAGCACATTTAAACACAGCTCGCACTGACCAAAGTGCTGTACATAGTGCATTAGATATAGAAAGAATAATAAAATAAGACAAAATAAAATGGAATAAACTACATAAAATGGAATAAATCAACAGACAACACTTAATTACAGACATAACAGGGTAAGACAATTAGAACACAGGGAAGGCCAATGTAAAAAGGTGCGTTTTGAGCCTGGATTTAAAAAGTGTGGTTGAAGGGGCATTTCTAATGTCAAGTGGCAGTTGGTTCCACAGCTGAGGGCCGGCAACAGAAAAGGCACGATCACCTTTTTGCTTAAGCCGGGACCGTGGGACATGGAGGAAACCTTGGCTGCAGGATCTGAGGGGACCTGGGGGCTACATGGGGATGAATGATATCAGCCATGTAGCTGGGGGCCAGAACATAAGCCATAAAACCATAAGCAGTATTTTAAATTGTATCCTTGACTGGACTGGAAGCCAGTGCAAGGAGGCTAGGACAGGTGTGAAATGTTCACGCATTTTTGTGTTGGTGAGCAACCTAGCTGCAGCATTTTGGACCATCTGAAGCCGTGCCACCAGTGTCAGAGGGAGACCAAAATAGAGGGAGTTACAATAATCTAGACAGGAGGTTATGAAAGCATGGATGACTTTTTCCAGATCATTGTATGATAAAACAGACTTAAGTTTGGAGATTATTCTTAATTGATAAAAACTGGTCTTTACAACAGATGCGATTTGCTTGTCCAGGTTAAGGTGGGAGTCTAAAATAACACCCAGGTTACGTGCATGGGATTTCACATAGGGGGCCAGGGGACCAAGGTTGGCAGGGATGGAAGTTTTGGATTTTGAAGGCCCAAAGACAATAACTTCAGTTTTATTATCAAACTGAAGGAAGTTGTTAGCCATCCAGATTTTAATTTCTTCCAAACAGTCTAAAAGAGGCTGCATGGAGTAGATAAACTTAGCTTTAGTTCATGCACGGCCGACCGCTTTGCTTGTTGCCGTCGATGAAGTTAGTTGCCCAGTGTCAGAGTATACAAAAGGAATGACTACTTGGATGTTTTACATGCTCTGTACATGCTCTATTGCAAGATACAAACAGAAAATCAGAAAAAGCCAAACCATTGATTAAAATGGAGAGTATAGGGTGACATAGTATCATTTAGTACCAAGACCAAGTTTACATTTGGCAAGGAAGAAGATAGCCTAAAGCCTTAGTTGAAAGTTGTTTTTTTTTTTTTTGTAAAAGTGAGGGTGAGGGAGAGAGAGAGAGAGAGAAACTGTTCCTTCCATTGTATGATGAAAGGCTAGTCTTTTGTTTATAGCTGTGTTTTCAATCGCTGATGTTATCTGTATCGTTTCACATATTTGGAGTTCACGAGGGGGGGGGGGGGGGGGGGGGCTTTGGGGGTGTTAGACAAAGAAGCAAACCGGACACACCAGTCTTTGCCACAGGTTTTGTAACACAACATGCCAGGAAATATTAATTGTACTAACCTAAATAAAGCATCCAAATGTAACAGAGGGTTGAATTGTGGGAAGTATAAAATAATTATAGTTAATTAAGTACTGAGCAAAATTATGCTTGGACTACTGTATACTGTGAATACTATGTGTCCGGTTGTGTACAAGTCAAAGGGGACAAATGCAATGCAAGCAACAAATAGTGCTGTTTATGTGCCATGTTGGTGAAATGTGGCAACAAAACAGGAACCATTTTTCTTTGGAAACAGACTGACTTCATCGAAAAGAGCTGTAGACATGTGAAGTAAGTGAAAACTCAAAAGTGTGTTGCAGAATCCTTTTCTATAGGCCCACAACATGTTGCGAGTACTCCCACTGCCTTTTCAAAATGTTCCTGAAGTAAATCATGCAATTTAAATGAGATTCAATGTCAGTTGTGTTTCCTGTGATACTCTCATGTTATTATGGCTGAGGTCTTCTAGAATATAATCATAAATGCCACTTTTGCCTCAATGTTTATACTTAGGGGAAATATACAAAAACATCAAGGCATTTCAGACTACCTAAAAAAAGGCTCGGACTCAGTAGTGTTAAGCTAAACACAAATACCAGCGCAGAAAAAGAATGGCCTTGCTTACTGAAAAATATTTAATAAATATAAACTTTAGAAATAGGTATTTATTGGATCTGTAGGCCTATCTACGTTTGTGGTTACATGATGACAAATGACCTATATTCTACATCAGTGTTAACTTTCTGCAAGGGTACCACTCTGGCATTTCGACCTAATTGACTCTCGTATCATAGTAGTTCGCATCATTTTGAAAAACTCCCTATGAAGCAGCAACTGATATGTTTCTGAAATTTTGAAAAAGAGCAACGATAAGTAATTTCACGTGAATCTTCTGGGGCAGCCCTGAGGAGGTGGTGTAAAATTGCCCTCGGTTCAACCGGAGCAACCATACGTTAGTGGACCATCAGGAAATACCAGTGCAGTTAGCCATCTCCTCTCTAGTATCCAGACACTTGCTCAAACTGAATCCTAGATAAATCTCACGGTCGAAGCACTTATTCTCACACTTTATTTTTGAAAAGTTGAATGTTTCGTTGTTGTACAAATTAACTTAACTCATGTATCCTAACTGGAGATGTACTTCAGAATTATAGATAGGTTAAAAATCGGTTTCATGGTAACACGTAGTGTTATGAACCTTAACAATGGTTACAGGTGAAATAATCGTTGACCCAATTCTATATCCCCTGTGGAATTATAGTTTTTATTGCATTGGCAGTGCCAATGTGTATCCTAACCTAATATATAAGTATGTAGACTGAGTTGAAGATAAGCAAGATACCTATACTTAATGAACACACAAAGAAATAGCCATTTCGGTGAACTTACCTCCTTTTCTGTTAGATAAATTCCAAGAGGTCCTCGACGACGATAACCAATGTTGACTATCTCACCTGTTCTGTTACATCTGGAGCATCTGTGCTAGGGGACTGCCTGCCGACTTCCTCGTGTGACAAGTTTCAGTCCACAGGTGATAGGGCGGGGTGAGAGTGCTACGGCTGTTAAATGGCCTAACAACTCCACATTCTGGTTGTCGTAGGTTTCGATTTAATGAGGAGACGACATCATTCGTAAGTAATATAATATAATTGCTATCTTGACTGGAAGAGCAGCTTATACCATTATTATAGGCTACTATAGTATACAAATTATTATATTATCACATAATCACAAAATTGTTTGTAATTTAACCTCTTTGACTAATGACTTGTAAGACCGTGATGATAGGTCGAAGAATATGATGGGTTATAGTGTGATCATTAGCTACACTTCAAGAAAATACTATTTTAACATCCTATGCGACAGATTAGCATCCTTAGGAGACCAAGGTGGGCCAGATATCTCTAGCACCATCTGCTGGAGACTTTAATTATCATCCAGAATGTGGCACCTGACATCATATTCAGTATTTTACTTCGGAATTTACTGCTTTATCATATAGATACAACTCTGAAGTATAACATTCATCGTCATAGGTTACATTTTTATAGTCAAATGAATGTCTACACCTGGCAAAAAATGTGTCAGTGAATTTTAGAGAAACAAACGTGATTATGTGTTTCACTGTATATGCTTACTGTATATGACAGAAGTACACTTAAAAGCTGCAGCCTCACTCCAGCATGAAGGCACATAGAATTATAATTTGGGAGTACATTGATATTTTAATTGAGCTGACAGGTTCTGTTATTGGGGACTACACATGTTGGACGTCACAAAGTCTTCAGAGTTGCTCACTTCAGTTTGTACAGAATAAGCGAGAGGACCTATATTACACAG
This sequence comes from Sprattus sprattus, assembly GCF_963457725.1. NCBI lineage: Eukaryota > Metazoa > Chordata > Actinopteri > Clupeiformes > Clupeidae > Sprattus > Sprattus sprattus. The sequence goes on from NC_137926.1 coordinate 21,637,229, forward strand.
TAAAAGCCAATATCTTTACTTTAGTGAATGCAGAATACAAATTTGTACAACAATCTCTAGCATAATATCTTAGTCATTCGATAAAAAGTTCACTAGAATATTTATTGTATAGTGAAGATAAAACAACACATTCAAGGGAAATATAATGCAGATTAACTTAAAATTCTCTCTTGATTTTTTTTTCTGAAACATGTTGTTTCACTCATGGCAACAAAGTCCAGCTTGTGCCGCCAAACGGTTTGAGCAGACAAACCGCAAACAGCTTCTTGAAGTGAACTAGTAACTACAAACAATTACCAAATACATAGTTCTGTTTAGAAAAAGCCATTAAGCAAAGCAGTGTACTCTTGCACAGCAAAGTGAAGAAAGTCATCTACAAACAGTCCTTCATCCTCATTTTTCCTCATATACCTTCCTTTCACATTTAAACAGTTGTGTATGCTACTGACAAAGCACACAGATCAAAGGAGCATTGGGGTCTCTTTAGATTTGCTATGTATTTCCTGTGGTGTGGAGCATGCTAGTCTGACAGCGGCAAAAAGCTTTTGTGGAACAATGATAAAATGAGGGCATCCTTATACTGATTTTCCCGCCACATGTGATTCATTCTAATTCATGTCATCAGTTTCTTTGGAATAAGGCCATCCATTGACTGTGCATTTATGATGAAACTAGAGAAAGTCCCTGATCTCCAATTGAGAATTTTGTGCATAGTGAGTGTGTGAGTCCCTGTGTGTGTATATACGTATATGTGTGTGCTCGTGCATGAGTGTGTGTGTGTGTGTGAGGAACAACAGGAGCAAACTGCTGTGGTGATATGATATTAATAGTGCCATTAAGCCATACCATACGCTATGGCATTATTGCTTTAGTACATAAAAAGGCTTTGATTGTGTTGATCGGATTGATGAAGTCTCCAAAAATATTGATAAGTAAAAATTCATATGGCCTGACATCTGAAAATTTCCTTGGGGCAAATCTACAGCTGCTGATTAAAAAGGCTCACATCAATACAATTTAAATGCTGAGGTGACTATACAAATTGTTGCAATCTGTATGGTATATGATATGATATTTCTGCCAATGAAAAGATGTAAGCACTTAAGGGAAAGAGGTTAACAGTCATATTGTCCCACTGTTCAATGCCTGAGCATGTATACTACATACAGTTAAGGGAGAGAGAGACATAACTTCAGAAAAGCCAGGGCAGCCTATGGGCTTGTGTTTTGTCTGATTACTGCATAGATCAATATAAGCTTATGGCAAACTGTCCACACAGCTCACTGTTTTGTTTTGTTTGTGAGGACAGAGAAGGGAGGTATATACTATATCTGGCTATGGCATCACACACAGAAATAGATAGGAAATGTAAAGAGTGACTCCTTTTGTTTACAGCAAACTTTTGTTTTGTTTGTTTCACAATAAAAACTTGTGCAATCCAGCAGTGAGATCATGTCAAGTCTGTCACCATTTGTCTAGGTCTCTGACTGAAGCTGCTGAATCTTCTGACTCTTTCCCCCTGGTCGAGTAGCGGGCATGGGCCATAGCAGCTCACTCTGGACACACATCCGGCCCTGAACAGGCGAAGGCTTGGCTGACCCACGCCGGATCAGGACTGAATCCTGTTCAGGGTTCACTGATATGCGGAGGGATGGATGGGGGCGAGAATCAATGCAAGCAGGGGAACAGCTTAACAAAAGCTGGATGCATGGAGTGAAGAGAAACATTCTCGTAGTGAGGAACACGAAAGCCAAACACTGCAGCCTGCTAGGGAGTATAACGACCTCCCATGTTCTAGTGCTACAGAATGCATTATTTTCGTATGCGGGAGATGCTTTGGAACAACTTTTTTCAAGGGAATTTGATGCAGATGACAGTTTGATGAGCCAAATTTGCAAAATAAAATAAAGGAAAAAATGTGTCCTGTACATATTGTATGCAGATAGTTACACAATGTTAGGATATTTACAATAAACCTTTTTTTTGTACATGTTCAATTGGTGTGGATTTCGATTGTATATGAACGTATGTGGCAATAAAACAACTGACAGAATAAAGCATACATTTGTTTATAAATAATCTTGGGGGCAATTTTATGAACTAAGTATTATGATATGTCTTTTGAATTAGGCAATTGAAAATGATTGAATAAGGTATGCTGATATGGGAGCGTGTGGTTTGAAAGGAGGCAGTGTATTCAGCAGCCTTGGGCCTGTCCTAAACACTATCGCTGTAGGAAAGAAACCAGATGTTCTTGAGCATCATGATTATCTTTTACAAAAATCAAAACTTAGAAATTAAAGATAGAGTGAAGCTTTAAACTTACAGCACTGTTATTACATTTTTTTGTATTGACAGACATTCACCACCATTAAAGGGAAAACGACCCAAAAACCACCTTCTTTAAAATAAAAACACTTTGATTATTAACGATAATAATTCAGTTTTGAAGAAAGTACAGTATTGTTAACAAAATAGTAAATATGAACCAGTGAATACTCTACTTAATAAGGATCTCGCCTTATAAATCTGGCAGTAATCCACAAAAATATACTTTTTTTCCTTGAATCTGGTGAAGGTACAATACATACGTACTTACACCAAAGGTGATATATATTAAAGTTGCTATATACATAACAAAAAAAAATGTTTGGCTCAAATTTTTAATTTACAAACAGAACATCAAGTGTTCATGGCTTTCAATATTGTTTCAAGATCTGGTTTGCATGTTATTTTTGTGTTGTATGTAACAAAGCACAATTATAACAGAACTGAAAAGGAAATAAGTGGAGAGGAAGTGTTAGTTGTCTCCAAACCTCTTCAGATAAAAAAAATAAAATAAACATACAGCTTTGGCTTACGTTACCATTAAGTTGTTTGAGGTGAGCAAGAAAAGCTTGCTGTTGATGCCAGTTCAACTGGACTTAGATTACATGGCTTGAATAGATTTTCCCACTGATTTGAAGTCACAAAAGAAGGTACCAATAAAAGTGTTTGTATAGTTTCCAATTCCATAAACAACCATGTGAAGTATGTCATATAATGTCACATTCCTTACTTGCTGATATTTGTGTGTTATTGGGTATAATATTTAAATACCACCACATCCTCCTGCATTTAATTCATGACCTATACTTCCAAATTAAATTTGATAAAGTCAAATATTTCATTTCACAATGTGTTGTCTGTTTACTTCAAAAAAGCATACGGGGACGTGAAGTTACACAATATTCAAAAACGAAGGCAAGAGCCATCTGACAGAAAGCCACTCTCCTACTTGCACTGATTGCTTCAAAACTTGCAAAAGATTAACAGCATAAAACAGCTACTACAAGTAAGTGCCAGAATGGACCAGTGACTACAGTTATCTAGAGTTTTGTAATATATATATACTTTGTTTTTTTCCCCTCCTCAAACAAGGGGTCCTGCAGAAAACCTGACCTGTGCTGAGTACCTGATAACTCCTGCTTGAGCACATAATTCAGCCTGACCACTTGACTTGATTTTCTCACTTTGACTTTGCGGGTTTAAATTTAGATATGTCAGGACATCTTCTCAACTCTGTCCTCCAATAATTGACCTACTTACAAAATGAAATGAAGTTAAATAATGGTAATAATAATAATTATAATAATAATAACAACAACAACAACAACAATGACCCCTGTCCCCTGTCATGTCGGCCACTCATCCCCTCCCCCAGCATCAGCCCACTCCCTCTCCTCCCTCCAGCCACCCTGCTAACAGCTGACTGGAATCAACCTGCCCCTGGGCCAATGTGGGTCAAGATTTGGGTTTCCAGCCAGCTGTTACCTAGATGGCCACCAGAGGGCACTGTACACCCAGGACTCTTTATGTGACCCAGGTGTCCATGCGCATGCGCTTTACGTTGGGGCTCTCGCGCTCCTCGCCCCCAGCCGGGGGCCTTCCACCGCCTAGCCCCAGCGGGGAGTGGAAGTCGGCCCGGTGGTCCTCACGGTCGCTGCCGTCATATGAGGAGCAGGAGGAGCTCAGGCTGTCCACCGGCGAGCGGCCCATGTCTGGCCGGCTGGAGGGGGCAACCTGCTGCTGTTGCTGCTGCTGCTGTTGTTGCTGCTGCTGCTGCTGCTGCTGTTGTTGCTGCTGTTGTTGCTGCTGCTGCTGTTGCTGCTGCTGATGCTGATGCTGCTGCTGAGCGGCAAAGCCGGACGGGGTGAGGCGCTCACGCGGTGGAGAGATGGGCTCGGACTTGATGTTGACATTCTGGCTGGTGTTGATGGAGAGGTTGGAGCCTTGAGGTAAGTGATTGCCACTCCTGTGCAGAGAAGCAGAGAAGTCAGGGGTTGGCTTGTGGCATGTCTGTACAGGTACAGCCAGGTAAATTAGGCTGTAATGTGAGTGCATAACCTGTGGTGGCTAGGAAAATAACTTTCAAATTATACATTTGCGTGTGTGGGGTGACTGTATCTGTGTGTGTGTGTGTTTGTGTTTGTGTTAGTGTGTGTGTGTGTGTGTGTGTGTGATTGTGGAGGGGGGGGGTTATAGCTATATGTGTGTCAGTGTTTGTATAAATGTTTCTTTAACCATCAATGAGTGCCTTTGTATGCATTAGGCTGTTGTGCATGCAAGTGTCTTTGTGGTTACACATGTTCTTGTGTGTGTGTTGAGTGTGCTTGTGCTTGTTTAGCCATCTGTGTAAACACACACACACATATGCGAATACGCACATACAAACACACACACTTGTGTCTATATGAGTTACTCACACCAGCGAGTTGAGAGCTGCCTGGCCCAGTTGGTGTTGTTGCCATGCCGACATAGAGCCCAGTGAGAGCCCTGGAGAGCCGAAGCCTTGAAGAGACGAGAGCTCAGCGCTGCTCAGGGAATATTCTAGAACACACAAAATCAACAGCAATGCACCTGTGAGCCATGAGCACCACTGCCCACCCCCATCACCCTCAGAGACAAGCTAAACACATCTATCACTCCACACTCCAACAGGCAGAGTGAAGCACACACACACACACACACACACACACACACACACACACACACACACACACACACACACACACACACACACACACACACACACAAACACACACACATACACAGGTCATGGAATCATTCGTCATGGATTATAAATAGGCCAGGGGCTGATGTGTTTCACTGTTAGGATTTCGAACAAAAGTTTAAAGGTTCAGTACTCTGGCACTTGAACAATATTAGCTCAGTGTGATCAATGATCGTTCCAAATAAAATGGTAAATGTATATCTAAATAATATATGGTTTTAAGCATCCTGTATCTACCCTCACCTTTGTTGCAAGCAGAAAGAACATATGCTGAACTCAACAAAAAATGTAAACTTCTCAAATGTAATTTTTGCTAGTGTTAAATTGCACAAGCTTTAAACTGATCCGATGTCCAGTCTCACCAGTATTGTAGGCAGAGGGTTGACACCCCCCATACACACACACACACACACACACACACACACACACACACACACACACACACACACACACACACACACACACACACGCACACACACATCTCCCTCCGATGTCCAGTCTCACCAGTGTTATAGGCAGTGGGCATGCCTGAGTAGAGCAGGCCCTGTGGAGGCAGGCTGGGGGTGGTGACTGACACCACTGGGGTGGCCAGGGGCTGGTTGGACTGGGAGCTGCTTATCCTTTGGGTGTTCTGCAAGAAAGACACAAACCCAAGCTGAGTTACACACACAGTGTAACACATGCATAGACATACTGTAGACACACACACACACACACACACACACACACACACACAGTGCATGCATGCAAATGTACACGGGAAACAAATCCACAGCATTTCTTTCTTGTTTTGTGGTTGATAAGGTTTTGGTTGTCACACAGCATAACAAATGATATGCAAATGTGTTAGTTTCAGATAATTTACACAGTGCACACATGCAATCATGTGTCTCAGGTTGTTTATTTATTCACAGTTATGAAACATAACATATGCAACCCCCTAACAGCAGTCCGTACAATCTGTAAGAAGGGGTATTACTTCAGTATCTGAGTTTGACCTCAAATTGAAATTGACATTTAGGGGAAATTAAATGGGGGCAGTTCTATTTTACACCACAGTGTGGCGCTAGAACTTCGTGGACGGCATATCCTCTCCTAACAAACTCTACTCCAGAAGTGCAGTGCCCCTCCTGCTAACCAACACACCAACTAGAAAGAACATCCTCAGGAACAGGCCAATCAATACACTATATCTGTCTAAAAAAAAACAAGTTTAATCATTCTTTACCATTAAACCAAATTGTCAAATCCTGTTTTCAAAATCCTGCAGTGCAGTTTACTCGAAGCAACACACTGCACGCGTCACTGTGTAATTGCATCATATACTGCGAATATTACATTTCACCTGATCCATTTATTCGTCATTCATTTAGGCCTGACCATTCTCCTCACACGCCGCGGCCAGGACACTGCTGGAGACTGGAGCGGTGACCGCAGCTTTCACGCTAACCCAATTAGAAGAGCTCTTACACAGCACTTTCACAGAGGCCCAGCACGCAAAAACTCTCCGTCCAGCCAGCCACCCTTATTATTCTCAAATCGCCGCGCGCCGCAGAAGGATGCGACTTGGCGCTGCACACACTTTGTCCTTCCCCGCCCCGCATGTTTGTTTTTGTCACCCAGGCTCTTGCGAAAACACAGCGGTATTTCCTTGGTGGCCGTGCGAGTAATGGAACATCTCACGGTGGGAAAACATGAACAGAGCTGGGTGCTTCGGCCAGCATGCACAGCGAGCACACACTCTCACCCCTCCAAAGAACCATGCATCAGCGGCAGCAACAACAACAGCGGTGTGTTCAGAGAGAGAGAGAGCGAGAGAGAGAAGCTATTGAGAGAGAAGGGTAGATGAGACCTTTCACTACCATATGCTTATCTAACTGACTGAACAGTAACACTGCTGGCTACACTGTACACTTCTGTTCACTAGTATGGGACTGTTAACATGAAAATATCTCCAAAGCAGGCTCTTAAAGCCTCTAGTGTTACTGAGCAGGGTGCTTCTTTATCCTAACAGTAAAGAGGGTTTTTTGTGTAAAACTGGAACTGGAATTTGAGTCCAACCAATCAGCCTATCCCCCTAGTCTCTCTGACATCACTGAGACTCAGATGACATCATCTTGGGTGAAGTCAGGAGGTACTTGGCAAAACAAAATAGTGAGGGGAATTTGGGGGAGTTGAGTTCAACTGTAAACAATGCTGTTGAAGAAAAACAATAGCCCCGATCCAAAGTGAGATTCTATTTGAAGGCCACGTTGTCTTTGGCAGTGTCGATCATTTCTTACAGCAACCATTTCTTTCTCTAAAATACTTCATTATTGGTAATGACACGTAATTTCATGAAATTGCTTGCTTTCTCTCTTTTTCTGTCATTTATTGTATGATTCTCTCTCTCAATCTCTCAATTCACTCTATCTCACACACACACACACACACACACACACACACACACACACACACACAGCCCACCAGGGGATGTGAGCCAGGCTACGTCCTCTCTGAACCCAGTCTGTGAAGTAGACTCAAACACATGCAGTGAGAGGCAGCAGATCCCAAACTGGAGCACTTTCCCCCTTTTTTTTCTTTTTATTTTTCAGGAGAAACAGCATAAATTACACATGATCTCATCCCAAACCCACCTCCCATTTGCCTCATCTCCAGTTCAAGTTCTGCTTTTTCAGCCCTCATATTTGATAGTACCTGGCGATCATTCATTTCCTTTGCTATGTGTTTATAAAGGTATTGCGGTTTTAGAATGGAATTAGAAGCCTGGTAGACATTATCCCCCCCCCCCCCTCTCTATCTCTCTCTTTTTAGTCTCTCTCTTTTTAGACTCCGGATCAGGTCTAGATCTCATCTGGCACGGCCCCAGTGGATCAGGGCTGTTCTAGAGTTAACTACCATCTGGCTAGTTTGTATTTTGTTTTTTCCAGGTGCTCGGACCACACTCACCAGCTCCATTTCCTCTTCCTCTGACTGCCCCACCCCATACAGGAGAGAGAGAAGAAAAGATGCAGCATTACACAAGATGGTCAGGGAGGGAGGGCATCCCCTCTTCACATGCACCCTCCCCCCCCCCCCCCTAAAAAAAAACATTACCCTTGATATCCACAAGGGCACTCACTCACAAAGACGCTAGGCTCCAAAGCAGGCACATGGGCAGAGGAGCGCCTGGGCTCACTGATGATCAAGTTACTTTTAAAAAGGCCCTCTAGTCAAATGAAATGGCTTCTGATTCAAATGTGTGACTGGGCTCTTTCACATGTTAAGGTTTCACATTTCTGGCCTCACCGTGTTTTACCTGTGAGCAGTGTATGCTGATATCACTGAAAGGTTATTGTGTCTGTGTGACAGAACCACTTGAGAGTATTTCACACGAGAAACAGGGTGTCACTGGTAACTGGGTGGGTGTTTAGCTGGAAGCTCCGTAATGTTTTCGTGTCGAGAGTGTGTGTGTGTGTGTGTGCGTGTGGAGGGTTTGGGGGTGGGGGGTTGTCTGGCTTGTTCAGGGCCATATGAAGACATCACTTCACTGCTACGTCG
>NC_137926.1:21648321-21680821 GCF_963457725.1 Sprattus sprattus
CAACAAGGGGGAGAGGTGAGAGAGGGGAAGGGAGGAGAGAATTTGAAAGCAGAGGAGAGGAGTCTCTCATAGTGCATGTGGGTGTGAGAATAAAACTGTTGTCTTCCGAACAGACTGAGACTTGTAAGAACACTGATATGAGAATAAGAGTGTGAGTGGAAGTGTGAGTGTGAATTTGACAGTGTGTAAGTGAGAATGTAAGTGCGTGTGTGTGCCTAAGTTTGTTTGTGGGTTTGTGGGTTTGTCTGTGTGTCTGCGTATGTGCCCGTTTGTTTGTGCATGTGTCTGCATGTGTGCGCGCGCGATTGTGTGTGTGTGTGTGTTCAGTGTGTGTGTGTGTGTATCTGTCTAGAGATGACTGTAACTCACCAGTGGGGGCATCATGCCTTTGCTGGACGGGGGGATGACTACTCTCAGGTCGGGCTTGCGGCTGTTGATGCTCATGTTGCCTCCTGGTGGAGGAGGGGACTTTGTGGGCATCACCTTCCCCAGACCATTACCACTTGGGGTACACAGCAGCCCGGGGGAACCCCTCGGGTTGACAAAGCCATTTCCTGAAGACACACACACACACACACAGAAAGAAAGATTAGGGGGCATTTTAAAAATATATTCACCATCCAACATTAGAGACTGGGACACACCATTACACTGCAGCGTAGAATAGTGCAGCACTGGTAATGTCCCTGACCCCCCTTGAGAAGTCCTAATAGACTTCAGTAGCCCCTGGTGATTATCCACTACAAATGTAAAAATAACACGTCCATTTGGAAATTGATGAGCCACTCCCTCTTGGTAGTCATCAGTATTGAGGATTCCTGCATCTAAGGAGGAGGGCAAGTCGTTGTGTCGACCAAATGGACTGTGACTAGTAGCTTCAATGAAGTTAACTGCTCCAGTCATTAAAAGAGGGTGCAATCACTTGCTGCTGAGTAGAGACCGTCTCTACATAAATATATACCAACAAAAGATAAACACAGTAGGACAACTGAGGATGGCAATTTTCAGAGATCACTCACTGTTTATGTTTTAGTGTAAGTAGAAACAAATCCTCTCAAGAGAGATAGTGTTGACCGACTGCCCTACTGCTTGCAATTATGGTTAGGGAACAATTAATCTCTTATTTATGCTGCTTAGTCCATCTGCAGGCTTGCATTGTTTGGACTTCCTTCACACTACAGTCTGACATCTTTTCTAACAATCACTGCCCATAGACAGACGAATGTGCAACTCGCATAAACAAACACAGGAATTACTAGTGGCTAGGAACAGTCAACAGTTTGCCTGTCTGCTGGGAACACAAGGTTTATTTTCCTGTAGGCTGTGCGATTGTGCGTCATCGTTTCACACACACACACAATAAATTACTCACCCAACCCTCTGTCATAACTTCATCAGTAATAAATGCCTTAAAAGGTAATTAGTCAGCATTTTACATGGTGGAAAAATTCAAATTCAGCCAGATGTCTGACTGGCCCTATCTCTCTATATGCAAAAACAACAAATAAAGAAGCAAGTTGTCATTTCCTTGTTTATCCACATCACAGTCATTCGATTAAAAGTTAGTCACAGGGCTCCCACCCTGGGCAGCCATTTCCTGTGGAGGCTTTGGGACGGAGAGCGAGAGGCAGGCGAGTAGAACAGAGGAGGGACTCGGGCTGAGGCTGAGGCTGAGCTGATTCAGGGCACTGGCAGCAGCTGACTACAGTGCAGTTCCACCCCAGAAGCAACTGCTTCCCCACGGGGGTGTCTTCTGACTAAGCCTCTCTCAATCGATGTGTTACTACAGTTTGAAATCTCAAAATCTCATCTCACTGTTGTAGCCTTCCCAGACACTAAGAAAGTAAGAAGTAACAGCAGCATTTTGTATCACTGAAAAGCTGTTTACACTGACACAAGTGTCATCTTAAAAGCTAAACTGTTCAAATGTGAGAGAACCCAGTTTGGACAAACATTTTTTAACAGACTTCAGACATCCTTTTCAGTACAACACAATCATTCTGACAGCAAGCAGCCCTTAAAGGTGCTTTATGTAAGAATTTTGGTTTAAAAAGAAACCATGGCTATTCTCTAGTTAGTATCAAAAAGTGTCTAGTAGCCCATTGGCTAACATTAATGGTTATACTATCAGCTCAAAAGCTCAAGTGCTTAAATGAATACCTACAGGGGTGTGTTTCAAAAGACTTGGAGTTAATGTAAAATATAAATATCAATCGATGTTGAAATAGAATAGAATTTTTGCCTGAAATTCCCATCCATAGTACCAATGTGGTGATACACTGCCCCAAATCTGCTTAGAGTGGGGAGTATGAAATCATTTAGTTCGCTAGCTGACAGCTAGTCAGGCAGACAAATAGGGCCTTTCAGCTTCACCATTATTAATCAGTCACCTGAGATCACTATTAGTATAGCAACCCAAGACTTCATTTTGCTTTCTACAGCATAGTGAAACACAGCTATTCTGTACAGCCTGCAACAGGGTATGCTACAAATCTAGCAGACAGTCCCCCCACTGGAGCAAGATAAGAGCTTTCACCATACATGGTCAAATATAGAGCTATCAGGACTCCCAGGTGACATACATGTTTAGCTATCAGCTACTGTGCTCAGTTAGACTGTTTTGCACTGAGCAGAGTTAAAGTATCACAATAAACACTGATCAACTGTCCAAAATTGCATTGTCACATTTTTTTTTACAGACCAGACAAGGGTGATTATTATGGTATAATTGTCTGCTCCAGAGAAAGCTCTAAGACCAGCATGTTTTTCTTATCTTTTCACCACTTGGGCTTAAAGGAAACACACCCTTGTTCTGTTCTCCTCTCTCATGTGCTTGAAATGCTGGTTAGCTTTCATAATATAACTTTGACGGTTACTGTCTGTGTGTAGTCAGAGATTGATTTATGATTAAGAATGTTTGTCCGCTGTATAGAATGTGTGTGATGTGAGAGTGTTTTGGCTTGCGCATGTGTATTGTATTTACAGTGCTGTTGAAAGGAGGCGGCTCTTATCTTAATATTACTGTAAAAGGCACAGCCAGAGAGACCGCTGATAAGAATCAGAGAAGGCTATGATATCACTGCCTGGATCCAGGCCAACGCACAAGGGAGAGACAAAAAAAAGAAAAACACAGTAAAATGAAAACACTGCTGATGAATTAGACCCTTCTAAACCAGGAGATATGAATTGCCGCTGTACAGTTCTAACTTTAACTCTATACTCTCAAGGAAGATAGGCAGAACATAGGCCAGACAAACATACAGTATACTAACATCACCCACATGCATGGGCAAGCATGATTTACACAGTGCTGGGACTTGCTTTGCAAAAGACAAAAAAAAACATCAGTGGCAGCAATCCCATTAAAATAAAGTGTTTTTGAACTGGTCTCTAGTGCTTAAAACCTGGGCATGCAAGGCCCTGCTGCCACTGGTTTGCTGGCAAAGTGTTTATGTACAGTGTGTCCTCATGTGTAGAGCGTGCATGATTTCTGACACAATGTGTCCCCTGCCCTCCCTCCCTCCCTCTCCCTCCTCCCATCTTCCAGAGGATCCTCTCTCTGTGTTTGATTCATTCCTGATTCAGACACACTGTGCCAGATTGTGTCAGCGCACCGTAAAATTGTGTCCCGCTGAGCAGGAGGCATGGGGAGTGTTGTCTTTTATTTTTTTATTTCCTCTTATTGCGTTGTTTTCGCTGCTTTCTTAAATAAAGACTCTCTTAGATCTGAATAATGGATCGCCCGTTTGGGAGCAGCGTTGCGTAACCATCTCCCCTGACAAAACGCTAACTTTTTTTTTGTTTGTTTTCATCCGAAATGTGGGAAAAGCTGTGCTCTCTACACAGCATGGTCTTTGAACACGTAACATAGTTTTAAGCAGGCCCAGCCTTTTATTAAATTGTCATTACCTTGAGAGTGGAGAAATATGCATGAATGAGGAAAACGACTAATGAATTTCAAAATCAAAGCAATGGCTCTGTAATAGATTAAGTGTAAAATAGACCAGATTCTAATTATAGCTTCAATTAATGAGCCTGAACAGTGCCTCTTTAGTCTGAAGAGCCGTATTGTTTTGGCTCCGGAAAACCCAGGACAGGACTGAACAATGTGCTCAGGCTTTCAAGAGCAGAAACAGCTGTGCCAAGAAAATCCTATTCATATTTTACTTGGAGAGTCCCTCAGAACAAAAATAAATACCATTTATAAGGCTTCTATGGGATTCAGATGGGGGGGGGGGGGGGCAGTGAATTGGTTATCCATAGGGAATAGCCGTGGATTTTACAGACCCAGAGACATGGTGGAATAATGTGCACAGAAACAGTCTCTTGAAATATTCTTCTGACACACAAACAGCCCTTGTAATTGCTCTTCAACAGCCTGTAACTCTTCAGTATTAATGAGGGACGCTGCAGCGCTTGCAGGCAAATTGCATAACAGGGTGAATACTCAAATCCCTAACATTCCAGCAATCTCTCGTCGTTAATGCAAAACAGAGTGGGCACACATCATCCAAAGCGGAATCTATTCCACGCTCGCTGCCTCGCTGGACACTCCAATCCTCTCTGATTACCATTGCAAAGAGGGGGAAAAAATCAACACGAGAATCTGTGTCGAGCATAAACAATGAAGATGTTCCAACATTAATTAGGTCCACACCAATTTGCTCTTTGGCAGAGTGTGCTTAAATAAACGTGTGTGTAATCTAGGAAAGGAGTGTGCACACTTCATTGTTTGCATGGTAGTCCACTCCAACTAAACCCTTAATCAACAGACATTGGTACCTTACCTAAAGCCTCGTATGACCCTGAAATGTTGTGAAGGCTCATCAACATGTGTTGTTAATAAAAAACCTTCTCCTGTATTTTCCATATAGTCCTGTATTTCTTTCTGTCAGACATTTATTATGTTGCAGCAGTTGTTACTGCTGTCTAGAAAGAAGATTCAGTGGCCTATAGTAGACTATGGTACTCCTTAGACATAATTATGTATATGGCAACCATGGTTAACACCAACAATAACCTAACTCTCAACCTCACTGTCCACTTATTTTGAGGATGCCACCACTTCTCCCTGGTTATGATGAGGAAAACAGTGATAGGAAATCTATGGTAGGTTCCTTCAGTGAACAAAAAACACATTGGGGCCTGTTCCAGCCTCTGCAGCCCAGAGTGTCCCAGACGTGCACAGCCACTCGGCAGTCTGAGCAGGCGGACAGAACCAGGGGACTGTCAGCTCAGCTCCCATTCTGCCACGCCAAACTGCTTAAGGAACCAGGACAGGCGCTGCAAAGTCAGCTGAGCTACTCGGCAGAAATAACTAGATCAGCAGCATCCAAGGGAGGACTGCAGAGACCAGGCTCCAAGGTAGGATGTGTGTGTGTGTGTGTGTGTGTGTGTGTGTGTGTGTGTGTGTGTGTGTGTGTGTGTTTGAGTGAGTGTGTCTGTGTGTGGGTGGGAGAAGGAGTCACTGGGGTTAATGGGACTTGTTTTTTTTTGTCTTAGTTCAACCAGCGGGTTGGCTGGTTGACTCTTCCTCTACCAGGTGGACACATCTGTAAACCCACAAAGGAGTTAGTGGGGGATTTCACATGGGGCCCAGTGATGACGCAGGATACTGCCTCACACTGACAAATAGGAAGTGGCACAATCGAGTTTGCTGCAAGAAGTGATGGCTAGCCACAGAAGTTGCATCAATAAATCATTTGGCGCAGAATGCACTATGATTCAGTGTTGCTTCCTCAGGCAGCTTTCTTCCTCTGACTCTGTTAGGTTGACTTGAGAACATCTTTTCTTAATCAGTGTGGCCGTCGCGTGATTAAGATCAGGTTCTGTTCATTTTGGCTTGCCATTGTGATGTGTCGGTTTGGCTCTGTCTCTTGGAAGTAGGATGTGGCGGATCATGCAAAAAGCATAAAAATTTGTTACACCCAAATCATGTTAGGCTGCCTCGAAACAGCTCCCCGTTTTCTTTAGGTAAAACATGATGCGCCTAATTATCATATTATGCTTCAAAATGCAACTAAAAAGGCAAAGGCTTTCTTAAAAGGTCTCATGTACCGCAATAGCATTAAGCTCAGCACAGTCTGAGCCATTTTGTTCCCGAGCACTAGTGAGTCATTTTATCCTGAAGCTAGCACACGTGGTTAGGTAACACATTTAAAAAAAAAAAAGGTGGGAAGGGGAGACAAATTGTGGTATGAGGCGAGCGTGATATTTCATAGTGAAAATGATTCATTTGCACCCTACCAGTTCATGTCAGGATGAAGACAGATCTTTCCCTCAGAGGAGAGGGAGCTGGCAGCTCTGCTGGGATTACGGCTTGGATCCTCGCCACCGTTCTCTGGGCTCAATCAGTGATCCAAAAACACTTCCCCAGCACTCTCACTGGGACGCCACACCAAGCCCTGATTCTGGAAAGATCCTGACCCAGGTCTGCTGCAGGCCCGGTGAATCTGAGTCGGATCAGCGCCAGAACTGTGATTGGTTGCGGTTAAGCCAGAACGGCAGGCTGGGCAGAGCTGCGAGGGCGAGACAGTGCTCCTTCTGGCCTGTTTGGAGGAGGCCTCTTCCTCACGCCCAGTGGTCAGTGCTTGTGAAAAATCAGAGGTATGTGCGGAATGGCAGGCTGACAGCCCAGCGCTGAAGAGGCTCCTTTTTTTTTCCAGGCGTTCGTTCGTCCGCTCGCGTCGGCTGCTCCGCACTGTTTGGAACAAACAACAGCTGCAGCTCGCTCGCCGAGTCGCCCATGCCAAAGGCTGAGCCCCTTCTGGGCACGGGGCCCGCGCACTGCCCTACAGGCCTACTCTCTCTCTCTCTCTCCTGCCCGCTGAGCACAGGTTCACACACAACTGTTAAGACGTGGAAAACCAGGCCTGGCACTCAGCTGTGTGCCCTACACCCTGCTCAAAGCTTGAGGTGGCAACTCATTGCCAGGCAGGTCAACAGGGCCACACCTGGAGCCTAGTTAACACTTTACGCAGCCCAGAGGCTCCAGGATCAACATGGAGTCATTACAAGCTGTTGATTAATGTTTGGTTAATGAACGCAAACTCACAGCAGGTGTTTGTGAATTCATAAATAAAATCCACCTACAGAAACACCTAAGTGCTCCATGATTGCAGTGTGCCTAATTGTTTTTGAAATAACCTCAGGACAAAAGGGCCACATTAACCCTCCAACAGCATGTGACCTTCCCACTTCGACCACTGAGCGGTACTTTTCAGTGGTTAGTGAGATGGGTGTGCAGCATGCCGTGTGAGCCCAGAGTCTGGGGAGCCTTTTGCAGGGTCAGTGCCTCCTCCCTACGGGAAGCAGAGGTGGGGCGGGGACAGGGTAGGGTAGGGTAGGGTTCAGCAGCACCTGACACTGCCTTTCAGACTGCGCATAGCAGCCATGACAGCCCGTCCGCTCATTGTGTACACAGGACTTAGAGGGATGCCATGGCCGGCATACTTGCACAGTTCTGCTGGGCTAGGCATCCTGCTAGGCCCTCTCAGGCCTTATAAGGACTGGCCACAGTACTGGGGGAAAAACAGATGCACCTGTCAATAGAGGGGAGGAAACTGGAGGAGGGAGGGAGAGAGTAAGAGATGGAGATGGTCAGGGGTGGTGGGGGTGGGGGTGGGGGGGCCTGCTGGGGTGTTGGCCTGAAAGGAGACACTCCGTTTGATCACCTGCTGGATTGATTATGCTTGTTTCAATTGGTTTCCATGTCCACTGCTGTAAAGGTAAAAACAATGATCTCTAAAGTAAGCCGATAAATGTTTCCCAAAGAACACTGCTGGCAAATACTTCAGCTTCTGTCTAACTGTTGATTAAGAAGTCAGTCTACTGACATCAGAACAGAAGTATAGACTATTAAGGCTTTGTCAACTGGTGTTCACTCATCAATATCTTCTGCTGTGCATCATCCATTTATTGCAAGGCTCAGGGATAATTATTGTTCACCGAATTGAGTGTGGCATAAATACAATGGCAGCATAATGCAATAACAACTTTAACACTGTTTAAATCATGCAAACAGCTTTATGTGGTGTAATTATAGACTGAAGGCCAATATACACGAAAAAAGCAGCTTAGCTAGGCTATCGCATAACACGTATCTCACAAGCATGCAGAGTCATGGTATTTTGTATTTACTACACTATTGTGCAACACTCATTACAGGCATCTCATTACAACGTGCTCTTCAAAATACACTTTCTTTGAATACTATATCAAATAAGGCCCTACATCCACTTCTGTTTTATACTGTTGTTCACCCCAGGCAACTTGGTGTTGACATAGACAAAATAGCCCATGGGAGAACACAAGCAATCCTGGCATTTGTAACTGTCAAGAAGGAACAGTTGGACACATGACCTTGGCAGTGTCCTTGGTGATTTGACAGTGTGTGTGTGTGTGTGTGTGTGTGTGTGTGTGTGTGTGTGTGTGTGTGTGTGTGTGTGTGCGCGCGCGTGTGTGTGTGTGTGTGTGTGTGTGTGTGTGTGTGTGTGTGTGTGTGTGTGTGTGTGTGTGTGTTGCGTGCTTGTGTGTGTGTTGCGTGCTTGTGTGTGTGTATGTGTGTCTATGTCTGTGTGCCTGTGGTAGAGCAGGTCAGAGACATTAACAGCTGCCGCCATCATTTTCTTCCCCTCACATTAAAGTTTTGTACGTCTTGTTTTGTACAGGTAGAGCTAAGACGTCCTTCCCATCAGAGCACTGAGTTCGTAGCCAGACTTATAATAGCATATTGCAGAACCTCTCCAAAATCCATTACCTGCAAATGGCGGAAACCCACATGTACAAAATGAAGTGTCTAAAACAAAAAGCACTTCAGCCTTGTCAAGCCTTGGCCTCAGATTTCTTCTTTCATCTTATGAAAGATTTCTGTTCAGCATCCAACCACAGGGTCCCACTAACCACACAAGGAGATGCTGAATGAACTACTAAGATCATAACTTTCCTTCATGATTTACTTATAAACTGAATCCACCATAGAAACACTTGGAGTAAACCTTCATTTTATAACATACATTGTGAGACAATAGCAGCGTTTCGGTTGGTTCTTTTGGCCCTCACCTACCTATTTATTGTTCATTAGATGAAAATGTCTTCAGGAACCATGGCTAATCTTCACATGTTAGGACTGCATTAAGAATGCAAAATCAGACAACTATCCAAGGATTGAGAGGAGAACCTGATCGCATTAAGAGTCAGACAAATACCCCAGAGAGAGGCAGGAGAACCTGCAGAGTTCGGGGCCTTGTTCAGGGGGAGGGCATAACAGCATAGCTGAACAAAACGCAATACTATCACAATAACCACAGGCAATGAGCTAAGATCTGTTCGATTCAAGAACTGGGCCTGGTACAGTGAGAGACCGTGACAGCACAAAGCCAGTGAGCAGTGGACTGCACAGCGGAACCGGCTCAAAACAGGCATGGATCCAATGGATCTGCATCTGGTCTAGGCTGGATCTGTGCGGTCAGTGGCTACCTGGATAAATTCTGAGGGTCTAGAAGCGAAGCCATCCTTGTAGGGGACTTACCGGCTTGACTGGAGCCTACGCCGTTTGGCACAGATAGGTGTGGTGTACGCAGCATGGCACCTAATGAGATGCATACAAATTTGATGATTAACCATCTGCATCCTTCATCTCTGGCTGTGTACAGAAACACTGATCTCAGACCTGTAATTCAGCCGCTCTCCATCGAGGAGCCCCTTACCAAACCCTGATCCCCAGGCAGCAGCTGTTTATGGGGAGGCTCTGGCTCAGATCTAGCCTGTAACTGATGGCTGGATGGCAGGAAATGGGGTGGGGCTCGAGGGGATTCAGGGCCTGTGTAAAAGAGGCCATGAGGTCAAAGACGACTTGGTTAACCTAACTTCCTTATGTGGCTAACCTCACTGATATAAATGTACATTTCTTACTTTCTTAGTCATTTGTTTGTTTGCTTGAGTATAAACTCTGCCATGAAATGGAATATGTGTTTTAAAATGTTAATGTTTTTTTTTTATTTTTCAGAACCACCTCCTGTGCACGTTAGTTACCCTAGGAAGCTCTGAAAGCGTCTGGCGAGGGATGTGGTTTGAGCGGGCTGATGGCGGATCACCGCATGGGGCTGTTCCCCAGCTGTAAGAACCTACAGTACATGTATGAGCTTCCACCTCTCACCCACACAGTCTGCCACTGCACTGCTCCCGCGCTCAATTTCATACACATCCGCAACAGCCCGGTGGATTCCGAGTGCTCGGAGTCAGCTATGTCATGTTTAGATTGTCGAGCCCGGGTTAAGTGGCTTTCAATTACCACGCTCCTGTTATGGCAAGACAAACATACCAAGAGCAGTCACTGGTGTGAGAGTTGAACATTTGTACATTTGAATACTTGTGATTTGGTTCACATGGTCTAATAATTAGCGGTGCAGTCCTTGCGGCCTTTACCCATGCTAGTGCCCCAGTGTGAATGCACACATTCCTCCTCATGTACAGAAGTAGGCACATGGGAATGACCATGACAGTGTGTGACATAGTCACAATGACAGGACTGCACAGAACTGTGTCTCTGTCACCTGTCTCCAGTCCCTTCACTCTCTTATCTCTCTTTTTAACCCCTCCTTCCCACCCTCAGACCCCCCCTCCCCACTTCTTGTGAAGCTTAACCACAAGGGCCAATGGCGTCAGACCAAACCAAACCCGCAAAACATTGACTGCCGTTGTCATGGCGACCGCTTTCAATTAATCGCACTTACATTCCATAGTGGAGGCAGCAGAAAAAAAGGTGTGAAACCCTACACTCATACAGTGAGTTGACGCTGTCAACAAATTACTGTGCGCTGTTGCAGTTACACAGGTGCACAAAGACATGCATTCGCATCAAACACCTGACCTGGCCTGAGTTCTTCCAGTATACGCTTCCTGTTATGCACAAGCATGCAAATGTTCACTAAGCCCTGAATGCATAGTGTCTACCTGACCATGTAAAGCAACACCACCATCCACACACACACACACACACACACACACACACACACACACACACACACACACGGCATGAATAAAATATGGGGTCTGCTCTTCATGAATATACTCGTCATGTTATCACACCTCAGCGAGTATGAAAGACATTGCATGACACAAGAGGATCATGAGGTCAACTCCCATTGGACATGGAAACTGTTTAACTACATGCACTCACGGGACTCTAGACCACTAAATACAACTATACAATCAATATTCTACATTATTCCACTGAACATATCAAAGAAACTTGAAAGCATATTGAGTCAATCATGAAACCCATATTTCTTTTTTGTTTATGATTAGAGAATATGATTGAAATACAAAATCTTACATCCCTCAAAATTCTTGTATATTCTGCTTTTCATAATACGGTTCTGACTTTTTCGCATATTTAAATTTTCTTCACATGGCCGTGTGTTCTGCACGCACTTCACATGACAATAAACACTAGTGGTCCATCACTCATCATTCAGTACGAGCTGTGTGAGGCCGAGACTGAGGCCAAGGCTGGACACTGACCTGCACTGCCGGTGCTGGGGGGGCGCTGCAGACCCCCGCCTGACAGCACGTTCCTGTGGAGGGAGGCCTGAGGGGGGGACAGCATCCCGCTGTCGCTCAGGGAGGCGGCGGCCGCCGCCAAGGCCTGGGAGCCCAAGGACATGGCACCCGGGTTGTAGGACATGGCATTGGGGTTTGACACCGGCACGGTCACATGCATGGAGAAGTTCTGCTGGGGCTGTGCGTTGGGCTGTTGATAAAGGGATGGGGGTGGGTAGTTGGGGTGGGGGTCACAGAGAAAAAAAGTGTGGGGATAAGAAACTGAGATGACAGACCTGGCGTGGGGGCTGACATGGGCACTACAAGATGGGCAAGCTATTCACACAGGACCAGGGTATTCTAACATGATGCCACGTGGTTCCATGTGGGCATGCTTTTTAAGGCATCTGTTTCACTCATTGCTTAAACCAAATATTCCAGGTGGGACCAGAACAAATGAGGAAGTGTTCACCTTATTCAGTCTCCTTCATCTGAACAATGTGTGCGGCTGCAGGGCCCCATAATAACACTGCATGTACATCTAACAGCCATACCCAGAGTGAAAGATGACCCCTGGGCTTTGGTACTTTAATCCAACAATGGGGTAAAACCGGAGATGGATTGCATGGTGGAAAATGTAATCTCAGGGGAGAAACCTGTGTTTCACCTTGGGCTGCCCAAAAAAAAAACTTCTGTCTGGTGAGGAATAGCTGCGGATCACAATTACACTGTTGGGGGCAGTTTGGGCTAGTGGTGGGAACATATATTTCTTCTATACAAAAGCTCTCACTGAACACAAAACATCACAAAACAAAGAAATATATGCACATAGGAACATTACAGAGACATGCAAAAACGGTGCAATATCTTACCAGCTTACCAGTGTGGCCTTGAAGTAGTCAGCATTGCACTGAGTGGTAGGCTATAATTACGGTACTGACGTGTAATTTGGTTGCTTTGGAGATGTTACAACTCACTGCTCTCGCAGCAGGTGCGTGTGACAGAGGAACTATGGAGATGTGGGCTTGAGAACCCGACTGAATGGTGTCATATTGACTGTTAATGGCTGCTGTACAATGCTGACTATCCAAAGCTTGAGGGTTGAGAGTGAGAGTGAGAGTGGTGCTAGTGTGAGCTCACTCCATTCACAGCACAATACAGTGAGGCAGTTAGTGAGTTTATTAGTGTGTTAATGCACAAAAGAAGGCTGTCTCATAATCATTTCACAGAGATAGAGAGAAAGACAGAGTGAGTGAATGAGTGAGAGAGAGAGAGAGAGAGAGGGAGGGAGAGAGAGAGAGGGAGAGAAAATAATCACTTCAGCACTCTGGTCAGTGCAGAATGTTATGGTTGGCCACCCACAATAAGATCACTATTGTCTCAGGTAAAAGCTCTGTGTCGGCATATAATAACAAAACAAAAAAGTGTAAGAGGTCGGGATAACGATTAGCCTGCCAGCAGATTTTTGCGATGGGGTTGGTAAGACACAGGCAACGGGTCTACTGCTCTCACTGCAAGCTGTTATCAGACTGCTAGGGCACTACAGGAAATGCCTGGGCAGAGCTGGCTCTGTTGTTCCTTCAGGAGTGTGGGGGGAAGTGGGAGTGAGATGGCTGGGGATAGTTGGGGGGGGGGGGGGGGGGGGGGGGCGGTGGTGTGGGGGGGGCTCAACTCAGAACCATGGATCACATGACACTGGTGTACCAATCCACCAGAGAGATGTCATTCCCACACCATTCAAAGTGGAAAAGGGCAAAATAGAGAAAAGGGGGATATATCTGAATGTAGATATTCAAGTAATTTTCAAAGTACCATCTTTTTTAAAGCTTTTATCCAAATCGGAATATTTTCTTTTTTGGTAAATATAGCAACCAACCAGAAAAGAGCTTTGCTAAAGGTCATACCTACTCTAACAATGTGATCTTATTAGGGTGTGCAAAATTAAAGGCTGCAATTATTAATAATAAAAAAAACATACATTTCAAACGAATGTTA
The DNA here is from genome assembly GCF_963457725.1 of Sprattus sprattus. Lineage (NCBI taxonomy): Eukaryota > Metazoa > Chordata > Actinopteri > Clupeiformes > Clupeidae > Sprattus > Sprattus sprattus. Next base: position 21,661,858 of record NC_137926.1, read on the forward strand.
AAAAAAGTTATGCTTCAAGAGACCGTGTTTGTAGTTGTTGACAGAAGTTGCACGGGCGGGGAGTAGAAAAAAAAAAGAAAGTGTAAAAAAAAAAAAAAAAGGGGGGGTGGGGAGGTGTCTTCTCTGCCACAAAGCCAAGCAAGAACATTGCATTTACTTACGATTTTATGATTTCTCATCATATTATCAAACTCCTCATTAATTTTTTTATATTTCTCTTCAGTGTGAGGGGTGAGGACATATGAGGCATCGGGGTCCGGGCTATCACAGCCTCTGTGTTCTTTCTTGTTTAGCGCCTGTAGTGGACATCAACATAAAAACAGCAATCAACACAAAATGGCAGGAAGAGGAAGGAGTACTTACACCACAGCGCTTGTACATTAAATCACTCTCTTCGCTTAGTTTGCCGTAACGGTCGTCCGCAAGGGGACTGTGCCCAAAACCATCATCAGGGTCTGGGCTGCCACAGTCAATATGTCCTTTGTTTCTTAGTTTCTGAAATAAAATTGGAGAATTCACATGTACATCCACGAGGAGAAAAGCTACTTTCAGTTCTACAGCCACAACTTGCAATGGTCTCCAGTTCCCTGGAAATATTTCATGAGGTGAGGAGAGAAACACTTAAAAGACACTCATTATCTGGTACATAATACAATTTAAACATGTATAGAAGGCTGTGTGTGTGTGTGTGTGTGTGTGTGTGTGTGTGTGTGTGTGTGTGTGTGTGTCCATCTCTGAATGTGTCTTTAAAACTAGGATTGCATTAAAAGAGGTTTTATTTAGGCGAATTTAGTCAATTAAGATAAGGGCTTCTGCGTGAGCAGCCAATGCAGAACAAATAGGTTGGAGGAAGAAAAGGATTGAAACATCACCCCCATTCTCTCCCTCTGAGACAGAATAGAAGAAAAAAAAGGTGAAAATCCTGTTCTCACGCTCTCTCTCTCTCTATTTCTCCCTCTCCAATTTTCTATTTCTCTCTCTATCTCTCTCTCTCTCTTCAACCCATGTCTGAGTTTCTCTATCCATATTTCATTATCTTTCAGTTATCATAACCCACCCAGCTGGAAGAGTCCCCTGCATAAGAGGATCCCAGCGTGCGGGAGTTTAGAGTGTGCCACTGTTTAATTCAGCACGCTTGCCACTCACAGTGTCCTATCATTGTAAAGTAGTGTACGCAAGAGAGGATTATCACATCTGGTCAAAAACATGCTTATTTCCAGCGTGAAATGGCTTGATTATTGTAAGAGCAAAGAGCAAGGGACCACACAGCCTGGTTGTTGGTGATATCTTTAAGGGTACTTTAAGCTCTTTTTGCCTCCCTTTAATGTGGAAAGTGGGGTTTTAAAAACTCTGTATTGGCGTCAAAAGCAGTGTTGTGCTTTACAGTAACAGGAAATGCACTTCACTGAGGGTTTGAATGATTAGATGGGACACGCAGACAATTCTGGTGTGTCATACCTTGCGTCTGCTTTTGAAGAATTGTAACATGAATTTGATGTCTTTTTCTGGTTTCTGACAGATGAAGGCTGTCTAGGGACTGGCTTAGAGCAGTCTGTCGACAGCAGGGTCACAGAATCTTTCTTGATATCTGGGTCACGATTGGAATGATTGGGGCGAAGACTGTAGACTGTAGACACTAACAAGGCCCTTGAAATGACCGTGTCTCTCTACGTTTGAGCTGTGTGTGTGGTTGTGTGTGTGTGTGTGTGTGTGTGTGTGTGTGTGTGTGTGTGTGTGTGTGTCTGTGTGTGTGACTATCTGTGTGCGCACGTGTGTGTGTGTGTGTGTGTGTGTGTGTGTGTGTGTGTGTGTGTGTGTGTGTGTGAATGAGTGTGGTTGTGTGTGTGTGTGTCTGTAGGGAGGAGGGGGAACAGGGTGTCTGAGTGCAGCATCTGCTGAGGTCGAGCAGGTCTGTGACAGTAGAATGGGGCCTGGCCTTATCTTCATCGTCTTTATCTAACAGTGTGTCTTACACAGCCCACCCATCTGTCTCCAAGCACAGACATACCGCCAAACACACACATGCACACACACACACACACACACACACACACACACACACACACACACACACACACACACACACACACACACACACACACACACACACACACCCACCCACACCCACACACAAACACAAACATACACACAGAGATACATACAAACAACATACAGAGAACATACATCCACAGACAGAAATACACAAAGCTCAAATGAATATTGTCATACAAGCATGCACTTCAACACACACACACACACACACACACACACACACACACACACACACACACACACACACATTAAAAACATGCAACTCAAACCACAACTGCATACTGCAGCTGAAATATCATATCATTTCAAGTCACTGTGCCACAACCTCAACCTCACAAAAAAAGTGAGGCACCAGATGGCAGTGTGTGTGTGTGTTCAGTGTGTGTGTGTGTGTGTGTGTGTGTGTGGTGTGCGTGCGCATGTGGTGTGTGTGTTGTCTGTTCTGCCTTTTCAGATACACAACTATGCTGGTGTGGTGGAGTAGGCAGGGTTTTTTATTATTATTCTGAGAAACGCCTTCCCGGGTCATTTCCTGTTTACCAAAGGGCTCTCTGTACTTATGCACCCAAAAAATGCTGTGTTTACCAGGGAAACTATGCACTTCCCCCCACCCCCTCGGCCCACAGATGTGATGGCGACCTGCACATTAGTGTCCCAACCTGCTCGTTATGTGGCCGGTGCAGCCTGACCAGTGTGGTGGGGAGGGACAGGGTGAGCCCTTTCCACCACCGCCGCCGCCACTGTAACCCGACTCGCCCTGCCCTCCAGATCAGCGCTGATCCAGGGAGGGGCCCGGCATGGAACACACATAACTGCCAAAGACACAAGGGGCACGGCAGAGCCAGCCTGCCAGTGCAACCAGCCCAGACAGACTAGACAAGACAAAACCAGATCAGACAACCCAACCGACACAGCTTGGTGGATAATGTGCCGTAACGAGAAACATGGGAATACACACACACAAACACAAAGGAACATACAATGAGCTTACACTTTGAACAGCTCATTTGTTGGCCAATTGTGAATCTCATTTCTTACCATCAAAAAGAGCCGGAACGTATCACAGATCAATTTCAGAGACCATGAATAGTGAGGCTTTGTAGGCACCTAAAGATTACAATGACCTCTTGTAGCAAACATGCCTATGTGGAGACACACACACACACACACACACACACAATTTCACTCTGCCGTCCCTCGCTCCCCTGAAAGAGTTAACAGCGACAGACTCCAGAGCTCTGGAGCGCTTTAAAGATGGCGGGGCCTTGGACAGCACGCCTGTAATTCCTTCTTAAATGACTTGGCATGTAGCAGGCGTCCCACAGACGCTGCCCACAGCTCCCAGTAAATGGATCACTAGATCAGCACATGGCCAAACAGGTGTCCCTCTCCCAGGCACCTGTCAAGAGCCCAGGGCCTAGCTGGGCCAATCAGACACCGCTCACCACACTCATAACCATACATGGGTCTGCAGCACGCAAACCTGAAGGTCAGCAGCCATGACCCCTTATGGGGTGTTTTTTTTCTTTCTTCTTTTCTGCTTATACAGCCACAGTAAACATGTGTTGCTAAGCTACTCAGTTGAGTGATGGGAATGGCGCCTAATGACCACTGTGTCACGGGCCTCTGAAGAAAAAAAAGGCGTGATTCAGAATAATAAAAGACTGAACTAATGGTCATGGAGTTGTCAGAGGACTGACTGCCGCTGAGATTTGCGAGGGCTGTTTTTTTGTGTTCGGTAACCCCGGGGTGGCACAGAAAGTGCACAAATGGCCTCTGACGTGCAGCGCAGATATCCTGAATACCAATAAATAAATAAATAAATAAGTGTGTTGAGTGCTGACGCCACTGAATGGGCATAACTGTGTTATGAATGGAGGGAAAAGACACAGTGGGCCAAGATAAAAGGTCGGTTGGAGAGGCCAGTGACGAGCTAGATTGCATAATCTATTGAAAAAGGACCGGGAAGTCTGAGACAGGACAGTGGAGAGGAGCCATCAGCCCTTTCATCCAGGAGAGCATCATTGGGGTTGTTAACAATACCAAAAAAAAACTGAAAACTTGGCCCTTCAGAGGTTGACGGGAGACTGACGTCAGGCATGTGTGTGTATGAGCCAAGAGGGTTTCAGCATCTCTCTTCTGTTGAAACAGAGAGGGGTTTCTACAGAAGGCCCACCAATAGCCACCAATAGCTGAATACATTATAGCAAAATACTTTCTCAACTATTCTCTCTCACACACACACACACACACACACATACACAATCAAACAAACACAAACATACTGAATAAAAATCGATGCATGATATAAACACAAACACAGTTAGAAATGCTCACACACCAGCATAAATACTGTCACTGGAGATATGCACAGTTGTTAAAGACATATATAATTCATCGGAAAACCTCCTGAAACTTTAACATTGTGGTTCATCAGAAATGTTTTCTGAGGTGGTGAGGGGGGGTCAAGCTTTCAATAATTCACAGTCTTCTTTTGGGGCTCAATGACTGTAGTAATGTTGGCAAATATCTTAAGTTTTGTTGTTAAAAATAACACGCAGGGCTTGCATAAGCCATCTCTATCACCTGTTTCTTCTCAGGCACTTTCAGCCAAAGCAATTTAGTACAAGGTTTGGAAAGCCACTTACATGTGTGTGTGTGTGTGTGTGTGTGTGTGTGTGTGTGTGTGTTTAAGAGAGAGAGAGAGTGTGTGTGTGTGTGTGTGTGTGAGCGAGAGAGAGCGAGAGAGAGTGTGTGTGGGTGTGTGAGAGAGAGTCTGTGTGAGAAAGAGAGAGAGAGAGTGTGTCTGTGTGTGTGTCTGTGTCTGTGTGTGTGTGTGTGAAAGAGAGGGAAAGAGAGAGAGAGCGAGAGAGTGTGTGTGAGTGTGTGTGAGAGTATGTATATATGTGTGTGTGTGTGTGTGTCCGTGTGTGTGTGTGTGTGTGTGTGTGTGAATGTGTGTGTGTGTGCCCAGGGCTTTTTGCATTTGACTTATTAATGTACTGTATGTAAGGCCTGCATGGGGGTTGGGCTGAAAGGCAGAGCGTAATTGTGGGTCTAAAAGCCCACCATCTAAAATAAAGGGGAAATGGACCACGAGGACAAGAGTGGGGAGATGTCAACCAGTGAAAGTGCCTCACTATGTGAGTGAGAATCTCAGAGAGAGATTTCCAGCATGTGTGCACGTGTTGGTGTGTGTGTGTGTGTGTGTGTGTGTGTGTGTGTGTGTGTGTGTGTGTGTGTTAGAGAGATGGAGAGAGAGAGAGAAAGAGAGAGAGAGAGAGGGAACCTGGATGTCAGTCACACTTCTGATCACAGTGTGGGAGTGGGTGTGTGTGTGTGTGTGTGTGTGTGTGAGAGAGAGAGAGAAAGAGAGAGAGAGAGAGAGTGAAAAGAAAGACATCAACATAAGATGTGAAAAAGATAGATGCAATGGACAACCATCTGTAAAGCGAGCCTGACATACCAACTGAGTCAGTTCTAAAGCACATTACAGGCAGCCTACCACAGTCGTGAGGACACAAACAGGCTACTGTTAAACCCATTAAAGCAAGCTCTTTCATGTTGTTTTCCAGTTTCCATCAGCATCTGATCCACAGATTGTCACCACGGTACACCCTCACCTCATTTAAACTGCCCTTCACCTCCCTTTTCCCCTTGGAGGCTGTGAACGATCCGTCTCTGCGGCAGCCACTGCCACGCGGGCAAGGTGGCATGCAAATCCTCATGACACGACCATTGTGGCCCAAGCGTTCCATCTAACAGGCTTTTATCAAAGGGGCCCTTTGAGCGCGAGCGGACGAGCAGCCTCAGAAGGATCGGCGGCGAGAGGAAGCCTTTTTTATCTGGCGAGAAGGGAATATTTCAGCCCTTATGTAAGAACCGAGGAACGCGTCGTCCCCTCTCCCCTGCGTGGGGTCTTTACTACTGTCTTTTCCATCTTCCTTTTTCTCCCCAATTCACTTCATGTCCATCCCTTTCTCTCACTCTCTCTCTCTTTCTTCCTCTCTCTGTCTCTCTCTTTCTCCACCCCTTCCCCTCTTTCTTTCTCTCTCAGTATGTTTATATATCGTTGTAGCTCCCAGTGTGGGAGAAAGAAGAAAGGGATCTGTTAGCTGTTTCCATAAGGCCCTCGGGCTCAGTGTGTGTGCAAGTTTTTTTTTCTCCTTCGGGCCACCATGGGACACTTGTAGCTGGGACTGTAACATCCCCTCATTACCCCTCCCCCACCCCCCACCCCACTGACACTTCTAAGTCCGGGGAGGGAGGTCTGTGCTGGAGTGAGCAAGCAGCCAGGAGCTTGTGTAATCCCAGGGCCGTTATGTGCTGCTGATACTACAGATGGGAGGATATGACTGTTCGCATGTCCTTCCTTCCCCTGGCCCCCATTGTCTGGGCCGGCTGCACCAGTTGGATATGGGGCTGTGGGGAGGGCGGTGGGGAGGGTGGGTTGGTTGGGGGAGGGGGGGCTCTTGTTTTCTGTCCCGGGGTCTGGGTGGATGTTTGGTAATTATGATCTTTGTGCAGCTGCATGGAAAACAATATACAGTGAAATCCTGTCCCCCGGAGAGGCAGACCACAATGGGCTAAGAGGCGCTGACGATGAAAAGCTAACTATCACATACACACTGCCGTGGTGTTCAGAGATCCACGCCGTCTCACTGTCTCTCTGGGACAAGCATACCCAGGAGGGACTGACATCATCAGCAGCGAGTGTTTTCTTTTAACGATAACTAGAAGCAGAGAAATTAGCTCTTCGATCAAAATAATCATTTATGTATTATTTACATAATGAATGAACAAGATCATGAATTCAGAAAGTAAGAAAAAACAATGCTATTAAAGGTTATTGTTTGAATGGCATATTCAACGGAGATGATGGATAATCTCTCCTTCTCTCTCCCTCTCTCTCTCTCTTCCTTCCTCTCTCTGTCTTTCCTTCTCTCTTTCCATCTCTCCTCGCCCCAACCTTCTCAACCTGCAGAGTCGATCATTAGCTGTCATAGACTTGGAAACCATAGCGCCCCCCCCCCCCCCCCCCCCTTCTCCTTCTCCTTCTCCTGCTCCTTCATCTCCTCTTCTCTCTTCCCCTACCCACCCCAGCCCCCACCCTATTCCAGCTCACTTCTAAAATATTCATAAGGACAATTAGGAGTTCCGATAAGGCAGGCAGGCAGGGAAAGCGGAGAGGGCAGGACGTGCCAGCAGCATGGCTATTCTGCAACACTCTATACCCCCACCACAGCCCCGGCCTCATCAATCTGTGGCACGCACCCTCTCCCCGCTGCACTCCGCCTGGGTACAAGAGACGGGCACCATGCCAAGACCACCCCCACCCTCACCCCCTCCACTAACAACACCACTGCTGTAATACACCCACCTCATAGCTTCACTCGAATCAAACCCCTCTTTGCACTACTCTCTTTCTCTCTATCTATCACTCTCTTTCTCTCTGTCTTTATCTCACACAAAACATACTCTCTCTCACACACAGATTCTCTCTCTCTCACATCCACTCTCTCTATCTCTCTCTCTCTCTCACTCTCTCTCTCTTACACTCACACACACACTCTCTCTCTCACTGTCCGTCTTGTCGTAGTCCCCCTCACCCCAGGCCTTAGTGCCCATACTGTGCGACGGACACAAGGCAAAGGATAGAAGGGCAACCAAATTCTTATGCGAACACATCTGACAGGCAGAACTCTACACCCACCTCTCTTTCTCGTTCTCTTTCTCTCTCACTCTCTCTCTCTTTCTCCCTCATGTAAGAGTGGCAGGGGTCAGCAGAGAACAAGAGGCAGAGCGAGCACCTTGGGCGCTCAGGCGTAGCTGCAGAGCCTCCGAGACGCCCTCTGCATGCACACCGCGATCTGCTAACCACCAGACCCCAGCGGTGTATTACATCTCCGAGCTGTCATTAATGTTTCAGGCCAAATTAGGCCACCAAATGGCTGACATACTTTCAGTATCACAGTATCACATTTACTGCGTAAGTTGAATTAAAGTGGGGGCTGGGGGATGGGAGCCGGGAGTGTGCCTTCTAATGAACAGTAATCCATCCACCTTCTCTGTATGAAGGCATGGACTCCCGAGGGAAGAGTAATGCAGGTAAACACATTTGTGTGTAATGGGTTACTGTTAAAAGCCAACGCGCACAGACTGATGTGGGTTAGATGGTGGAAACACTCTGCTTTGCAAGACGAGAGCTGAACACACACTCAAACTCTTTTCCAAAGTCATACAGTATCTCTTTGTTCATATGCGCTTTTCCTGTGTGTGTGTGTGTGTGTTTGTGTGTACTAGGGATTTAGTGCATGTGTGCATGGGTTGGTGTGTGAGAGAGTCAAAGAAAGCGATTGCATGTATGAGTGTATGTGTTTATGTCTGTATATTGTATTAAATCTTGCTTCAGATAACAACACATTTGTACCGGACTATTATTTACATGTAATCTTTAAACCTCGGAACATTTGCTATGCCAGATTTTCCTTTGAAGTCCGTGGCGTAGTGGGAAGCCAAGTCTTAATAGCGTGTCAAAGCATATATACAGCCAAATTACAAACAACTGTCAACAGAATCAAAATTTTCTTTGGAAGACACACTTATGCTTTTAGATAAATCTAATTCATTCCCTGTGTTCAACATAAATATTCTCAAAAAGCACTTTAATCAAAAACACAGCATAACTTTATGGAGCAGGTCATTGTCGGCTGTATCGTCAAACAAAAGATCAATCTGAACGTTCAAATCGAGCCGAAACCGAGTGGCATAAACTTTCATGTCGACGCAATGCTGAAATCATTATTGGGCTCTCGGCCTTACATCATCTGATAGCAATTTGCAGTCCGAATCTGAATGAACGGTGCCAGAAGAATAAGGCAAAAGGGGGCTGGTGGTGGGAGACAACGTAATGCAACGGAGAGGGCTTCATCACCCGTGTTATCAAATTACATTCAATTGCGTCCTCCCAGAGTTTGAGATGCTTTTCCCTTTCTCCCGTCGGAAAGGGTGTAATCAATAGGCAGAAAGGAAGTCGCCATGAGCTCTGTCTAGGCCGCCTGGGGACCAGTTCTGATGGTAATGTGGAGAATGGAGGGAGGAAACAGAGAGATACATAAAGAGAAAGAGAGAGAGAGATGGGAGGTTTGTTATGGGGTCATTCATTTATGGATCCATATAGTGTGAGGTGGAAGTTCATTTCTATGATAAAGCCCTTCATGGCAGCATGGCTTTGCACGAGTGGCGAGTTTGAGCAGTCGCACGGTTCCAGAGCTACTTTCCACTTTTTTGTTTCGAAACGTATCATTAGCAACAGGATTTCTTTCCAGCTCAGTCTTGAACTATGACCATGCAAATACTTTGCTCAGCTTGAACTGAGTATTGATTAAACCTTGCATAATCACCACTTACATAAGTCCTGAAGTTGCCCTGAGTGGACTGAATGAATAAGCAATCCTTTTGGTCGAGGATTAAAAAAAGTGGCATGTAAAAACAAATATGTATCTATAACTGAAAAAAAAAACGGAATGCTACATGGTCCAGGTTAACAAGACCTACCAACAGGAAATGCTGGTATCCACTATCTGAACAGCCATTCCCTGAGTCCACAGCCTAGTGAGGCAGACACAGCCTAGCTGTAGAGATCATCCACATACACTACGGTGGAGCTTGGGCTGTCAACACTTATAATCAACAACACCCTTTCACACACTCATTACGTTGCTTCAATTAAACCCCTCCCTACTTGACCAACAAACTCAAATTAACTGTAAGGCTCCCAACACAATAATAGCTATTGGGTTGAGGATGTCAGAGGAAATAGAACACCATCCCTGGCTGAACCTCCTCTGAAGACGAAGGCACGTGCTTTAAGACAGATGGGTACACACACTGTGGTAGGTCTGCAAACCACTCAGAACACGAGCTCCAGCGAGTTGGCAAAGCAAATCTCTTTAACAGAATCAAGTTGGGTTTAAGCCAAGTCCTGAGGCATTAAGACCTGGGCACAGTGCAGTCCTTATAACTGTCCTTCTCTCACTCTTGGCAATGTTTAGTGTCTATTCTATACAAAAGGAAACAGTGCACGGATGGAATATATTTCAGTGTCCGGACATGACATACACTTTGCATTGGCAAGACAGGAGAGATGAGGGTCAGAAATAGACAAAACTATAACTCTGGCCTATAAACACACAAGTCTTTTCCATGAGACAACTTAATAATGCACTATCACGAGATACAAAGAAATAATAAGATACCCAAGCCTTCCAGAAAAGTGAAATATTTATCATGGGAATCCAAGGCCAAGAACGATAGACCAATTAGTTGTTCGGCTTAACAAACACAGCACTCATGGAGCATCCCTCTTGTTCCCGTTCGAAACGAACATGAGGGTTATTTGCACAGCTGACATTGCCATGTACAAGCACTTGAGATTAGAGCATGGCTCATTAGCGTCATTGGAGACTAATGTTTACCAAGGACCTGCATGGCAGGGAGTCTTTTATTGTTTTTTTCTCCTTTTATTTCACTCTCTTGAAGATGACCTGGTTGTTTAGATGGGGTATATATCTATTTAACAGACCTAAAACAGGAGGGTGAAAAGAAAGGAAAAAGAAAGAAAAAGAAACTGTGACGTCAATGAGGGGAGAAAAAAACAAGAATGTCTTGGCAGTAACTAGGTAACAAGCACCCTGTTCAAGAGAGCAGGGACATTCTGAAAGAACAGCTGAACAGCAACATGAATTACACACACACACACACCCACATGCAGACATCAGAAAGATACTGTGGGTAGGGTTGAAAGCCGCCTTTTTGTTCCTCACACACAGAAACACACAGACAATTTAGGGGTGAGGATGAAGGGTGTTCAAATTCTATATTGTCCACCAGTTTCAGATGGAAACAGCATCCGGAAAGAAACCCAAGGTTCAATCGTTAAGTTCCTGTTGTGCGTGGAAGAATAGTTAAGATCCTTTCATCGCAGCCAGCTCCTTGTTGCTTCATAAATACAGAAATGGGTTTCCACAGCAACCCTCTCTCAGTACATAAGAGAGCCAAGGGATGATTTGTACCTGGCTTGACAAAGGGCACGCACCGAGAACATATGAACAGAGAGTTCTGGTAATGGGAGTTCAGCTATTGTGGTTGAAACAAAAACCAAAAAGACAGAGAGAGAGAGAGAGAGAAAAGAGAGAAGAGAGAAGAGAGTGAGAGAGAGAGAGAGAGAGAGAGAGAGAAGGGAAGACAAATCAAACCAGGAGGAGCCACGACAGTGTTCAGTCTGCCGAGAGGACCCAGAGGAAAAAGAGTCCTTGTCCTCTAAAGAAGGGCACTTTGAAAGAGCAGCAGCAGGAGGTTCCCTGCTACACCATTAGTGCCGTAGCCCTCAGCGTGGCCCATTAGGCCCAGTGCTTTTCCTCTCCTCACGTGCGCTTCACCTCAGAACTAGAACCCACGCCAGCCAGCTCTACGGTGCCTTCTTACTCCAGAGTACTGGCAGAATGCTTACAGTAAAGTTGTAGCTTTACTGGATCAGGTGCGCTGTCTGCTTATGTGACTAGGGTTGGATGGAGCCCTCGTGTCAAGTAATAGTGGATGTTTTTATCCTTGGCTCCTTTTTGTCTCTAAGGCCAGGAAAAAGAACCAAAGAAAGTCAAAATAAAAAGTAAAGACAGAGGATAATTGCACTTTTTTGAGCGTGATATTATCCTGTAAGACAACGTTTTTACAGTTGTTTTGTAATAACTGCTGTCCAGGGGGTATTTTCACTTCTAAATGTGTTAACACTATTTGCCATTGTTTTTATGCCATGGTGCGACTGAAAAATAAGTGTCAATTCAGTTTCCTTACAAGAGTTTTTGATCTTTCCCCTCAGTACTTTGAATGGTGTTTATCTTGGCTCACAAATTGTAGCTAGTAGCCTTACAATGGCTGTAGGCCCAACTGAGAGGTACAGGTCAGCACTAGTAGTATTAATATTATTGTGCCCTACAGAGATAACAGCGCTAATTCCGGTCCTAATGTATGCATTTGTGATTGCGTGCTTATTTTTAGCCAAAGCGCAAGCGGTTACAAGGTACTTTCCTGTGAATAGAGCAGTGCTGTAAATACCGTGTGGTGTTTGCTCCCTGTAGTAGTGTCTGAACAAGTCGGTTAACACTGCAGGAGCAGGATACACCACAACAAAGCACAGGAACCATGTTACTCCGTCCAGCTTACGCCTGACAGCACATTTGGCTTTTTTAAATAAGACATTACTGTTTTTAACGGCGCCATTTTGTGCCTGATAATGGTAAAGCTTCCACTGGCTGTTAAAGCTAATGAAGACGAATGGAGGCCATAACTCCCAAGCTGGCTTCGAATGAGCGCACAGGTCCATGACTGTCCATTCTTGGTTTCAGCACCAAGAGGTTTAACGGGGCCAAAAGTAGACGGCATTCCCAGACATTGACCAAATGGGCCTATATCGTTTTGATGCATTGCTCCAAAAGTGTCACATCTATTCTTATCATTTTCAATTACACACGAGACAATGTTCTGGCATACCAAAAGCTGTTCCGAAAGGGCCAGAGGAACACTGTGACACCAAGGAATGGAAGGATTCCTCACACCCTCTCTGATCTCTATTTGCCGACCAGGTTGGGTCTGCAGACAATTAAATACAGTTAATTAGTATAGCAGTCGGGGTTATCACACTAAATGTGTTCGCTTGAACGCATGATACATTACAAGGGGTATAATCTCTTGAACTATGATGAGGCTAATCGTAACATAAGAACAGAGGGCACAAAAGACAGACCAAAAGGGGGCCAAATGAATGCCATTTCTTACTAAACTAGCCTGGTCTATAAAGTGTTTTATTCGTCAGATGATGCGTCAGCTTCTAGATGATTAAAACTCAAACTAGCGGATTGCTCCTCATATTGGAATTGCTCAGAAAATAAACTCCAAACTCAGTGTCAATAGGGCTGACATTTGATTAGCTTAAGAGTTGTTTTAATATCCCAGCAGTGCTAGCAGAGCTCTGGCAGGAGAGGTAGATGATGAAAATGGTGAAAAGTACACAGAGCACACGAGGTATTAAAGAGCCTCCACAGGGAGCTGGGGGAACCCAGATATAAGGATTATTGAAATGAAGCGAAACCAAGATAGCAGATGAAACGGGCACGGATTCGGCCATCATCTGGTCAAGATCTGGTATGGAGACATATGGGAAATCAGACCAGATCCAGCATCTGCCTTGTCAAAAAAAATCACTGCATCTCTATGGAACAAGACAGCTGTTAATGTGAGAAACTTGGTTTATGACTGAATGAATAAATACTCTTACAGTGTGTATACATATACATATATATATATATATAAATATATATATGCGGTAATATATATTTATGCAGATCTATTTAAGAGGTGTGTTATTAGAATAATTAATTAGGAAATTACAAAAACATTCTCTTTTAATGTCATTTTTCTATAAACTGTCAGTCATTCGGGGAGAGTAAAATCATCCTTATTTGTGTGAAAAACAAGAAACGTGGCTTTTGCAAGGGAGAAAAAACATTCAGGCCCAGTTTTAGGCAGCAACCCTCAAAAGGGGATGGGCAGTGCAGCTAACCATGCAAACCCTTCAGCTGTCTCAAATGTCAAACACAGCTTTAGTGGACCTCAAAGGGAATCTGGCCATGGGCCAAGCCTAAGTCAAGTCACTAAGTTAAGCACTTGCCAATTATAATGTTATCTTTTTTTTTGTTTTCTCCATCAAACACAAATTAGGCCCCTGACCTCTCCAAGATTAATCTTTCAAACTTAGTTAATCGCACAGGATTGGACGAACCAGTGACATCGCTGGAGCATGAGGTGAATGGAGTGAATTGTATGCGTGGGTTCTATGCATTTCATGCATTTTCACGAGTGAGTTATTAAACAATCTACTTTCACACACCGTCTCTACATTTTGAAACAGAACGTACCCATTGGGGATGCACCTCAATACGCATACTTTATTCGGGAAAACATCGATTAATGCAATTTAAACTGATATTTATTCTACTCAAAAATCCATGTTTTTATTCAAGGAAAAGCTGACTGACATGTCTATGCCTCAACCCCTATGTTCAAATAAATTCATATCATCGTCGATGGCCACAGGATACAAAAGTCCATTCTGTTTGCAACATTGGACTTTGATATCACTAACTAACCGTTTCATTTACTACAAACTATTAAAAAGATGTATTCTGTTCAAGTTCAAGTTCAAGTGACAAACATGCCCATAACCAGATATGAGGACATAAAAATACAATTTTAAAAACGAAATACAACTAGATAAAAAAAATTAGAGTCAACTGAGACGAGTGCATGGTTTATTCAGTTTAGACTTGTTATTCAGTGTCCGCTGTGTGTAAGGGTTGTGAGAGAGGGCACACATCATCAGCTGGTGGTTTGTTTGTGAACTGGAAGCATAGAGTTCCATAAGACAAGGCAATAATCACTATGCCATTATCTGTAAGAAACGTTCAAAACAGTAACCTGGTACACGGCTGGAGTAAAGGCAAATGTATAAACCATGTTAAATATGAATAGGCTACTCTAGCCATGATGAAGGGAAAGCTATTTCTCTTCATTATTTATCAGTATTTGATGATTTGAAATGAATAAAACAAGTTATTCAGTTCAATCTAGTTCAGATGGTGAACAGTACAAGTAAAATATAAACACAAATGTGTTTCTCGTAAATAGCAAGATGTCTCTTTCTATGTATGTTGTGAAAGTTACATTTTTATAAATCCAATTTTCTGATCCTCAATCACTTTGATGCTTTGAAAGCACATCAATACAATTGTAACACCACTGAATATTAGGTTAGGGCAAATGGACTTCCGGTATACCACTCCCTGTATTCCATCCGAATAGAGATACAGAGACAAACTATTTTGTCGGTTCAACAGATTCAGATGATGACTAGCAGCTGTGTGGCTCTACCCCAAAAGCAACAAGACTTCCTGTAGCCTAGTAATATGTGCTGCATGTGTTGCACGTAAGCTACATTTTGTGGCATAACTAACGTTAATTCTCTCCATCGCACTTTTTTCAAACTGAAATCTATCCATCACTTTTCCTTCACAAAAAAGAAAAACTCCTCTAACAAGTGCTGCGCAGCAATGGATCTGTTGGAGAGTTATCTGTTCTCCACTCACGGGAATGTCCCCATTATCTTGGCATGTCCCAATCAGTCACACACAAACACTCAAACTCCAATCTGTCCCTGAGTCGCTGCAGACGAGCACAAGAAGAGAGGGAATCAACACTCTGTGAAATGAGCTTACCTCCCCATCTTCAAATAAACATTGTCATATGCGAAAAACATTATTGTAAGTTTGAATAGAGAGCTTTTATAAAATTGTCATGGTTTGCTTGTCATAGATGGCTGCTTGTGCACACACACACACACACACACACATTATGACAAAAGACTACAGGTAGACTGCTATTAGAAGGGCTATGAATTGAATATATTACATTCAATTTAATTGACAAAACACAGATACAGTTGTACACATTACATACCAGCAAAACCATCTGTGTATTACAATAACTCAATTTAAAATAGTTTTTTGTGAATTATTTGATATTTATAAGGTGTATTTATCTGTTTATTGTCACACTGCTTTGCAGAAAGTATTTCTTGGCAGGGGAAAAATGGAATACCCTCCTGCCATGAAAAAAAAAACCACACAGAATTATATGACCGTGCTCATGGGGGAAAAATGGTCATGATTTCAATTTCACTTGTCAAAGTCAATTCAAAGAGTGCGTCGTTAAAATGAAAAAGCATGACTTAAGTGATTCCATCATCATCATCAATTTAGCCTAATCAAATCTGTGCTCTATCCTCTCAAGGGGTGGCATGGAGGGCTCTGGACATGGGCCCTCCTCTACTCACAGCTTCCTCCGGCACCGGCACTGTTCTCCTTCTCCTCCTCTCTCGGCTTCGCCGCAAGAAGGATAATTGATCAATCACACTAATTGAACAGTCTGGCCAGCTCGCTCGCAGTAGCAGATGTGCCAATTTGCATTCATTAAGTCGGAGCGGGGGTCTTAATCACTGTTCCAGCTTTGATTGACAGCGCAAACATTCCTATGCCATTTTTCGTCTAGTTCTACTTCTTTCGCACGCACAACGTGCACAGGAATAAGCGACATGGCCATTTTGTTGTGGATTGTAGGGTGTAGCACGGAGTGAGCCTATTTAAAGCCTGGCTGCCCTGGGCTCTGTGATACGAGGCCAATGATCTCAGAGGCAGCCGAGGCAGAGGAGAGAAGCTGGTGCCCATGAGCTGAGGTCTTACTAAGGCAATTAGGCTGTGGGTATGCCTGCCTTCATGTCAGCAGTGTGACTGCCCTTCCAAAAATCCCCTGGTGACATGACATCAGCTGCCCTCTCTCACTCTCTCTCTCTCTCTCTCTCTCTCTCTCTCTCTCTCTCTCTCTCTCTCTCTCTCTCTCTCCATCTCCCTCCCCCCCTCTCTGTCTTCACCCTCCCCTCCCTCCTCTCTCCCTCTCTCTGTCTCAGACAGAGAATGATGAATAAAAGTCCCATATCATTCTATTACCCTCCCCCAGTGCTTGGCCAGGGTTTCTTCCCTTCCCTTCCTCTCCATTTCCCTCCCTCTTCCTCTCTCTCTCTCTCTCCTGACACAGGCCCACAGTGGTGTCAAGCTTACAGGCTCACCCCGCTCTTAAACCTGCAGAAAAGATTAACCAAAAAATGCACTGCCGTAAGCACACAGAGACAGAGTAATGCCACTATTTGAAAGCCTTCTTCTTACAGCGTATGACAATTATCATATTCATCCCCATAAATGTCCACGTTAAATGAAAAGCTTCTTTTGTCCTACACTTTGTTATTAAATAATAGGGATATTCAAATGAAAAATACTGGAATCTCTAGAGGAAGCAGGCCAAAAATGCCTGACATTTGGAAATGGTCAACATTTACATATCCCAATCATTTCAGATCCCCCTTCTTTCCTAGTGATGTTGGAACTATCCTATAATGGGCAATTTTCATTATGTGCTATATTTCCAGTGCAACACACTGTGTCCTTCAGAAGTGTAACAGACTGTTTCAAAATTAGTATGGAGAATTAACAGTGAGTTTGTGATGGATATTTTATTTCATCGATGTCATTAAGTGTTTACTAGATGATAAGTATGGCTGATCCATGAGTAGAGATGATGTAGTAGAGTGAAGAGAGAGTAAGCGAGAGATGTGTTTCACTTTCAGCAGTGAAAGCTCTCACTGAAGGGCTGGAATTTGCCTGTCCCTGTACCTGATTTGCTTAGAAAATTATTACAAAGGAGGCCAGCCTTTGTTCTGAGAGAAAGCAACGGGCCACCACAAAAGACGGTCAATAATTTTACATTCCCGTTCAGCTATTTGCAACTTGCTTGCCCACTATTTAAATGGACCTGCAGATACAAATCCAATTTGAGGAAATGTTTACCATGTGAACATGCACAGGCCCCCATAATTTTGAAGTCATTAGCCCTGCGTAATTCAATTTCATCAAATGCCCATCCCGCGTGTTAGGAGATGGCGTTTAATGTGTTCAGTTTATTGCAGTGTGGGGGTACATAAGGCCCGGCTGGTGTTGGCATTACCGAGTAACGACATTGAGCTAATCAAAATGAAACAATGAAAGGATAACTCCCAGACGCCACATATCTGCTGGTGAAGTCTCTCTCTTGTCTGATTTGAAAGGGCCTCAGCCACAGCACAGTGGATGCTCTGTGTTCGCTACGGTGCTAAGTATAAGGAACTGCTCTAGGGGAAGATTTCATTACCTTCTCTTGGGGAGGAAGAGGACGGCATGGATGATTTGATTATTTTAATTACCTGCAGCAGCTTTTTCATTTGCTTCACAAATAAAATTCGATTTAAAACACAACAGTAACCATGGGAGATTTTATTTCTTTTTTTTTGTACTTCTTTTGCATTTTGCTGTTGCTGTTGCAGTGAATTGCATCTCACTGAAAGGCTCATTGCATTAAGCGGCCAGACATAATGACTATCAACATTTTTTTTTCACTCACAGCACAGCATTCTTAGCAAATCTTCAAGCACTGACCTGACCAGTGGAATCCAACAGCTAAGAGGGCACCATCTTAAAGCTGATGTAGGCTGTACTTTTTAAGCGTTATTTTTAAGCTAGCTGGCTTTTCCTCATGACAACTATCATGGTCAAAGATGCTCTTAGAAAAGAAAACTACCAACTGGTCTCTCCAGCCAATCACAAACTAAGAGATAAGCATCTTCCCAACAACTGGGAAGGCGCACCTCACATTAAAACGAGAAGATGAACTTTTATGGAGACTGTTTCTTACAAAATGAGCAAAACACTGTTCGAGCCATTTTCTGCTGTAGCTTAACATTAACTACATTCGTCCTATTTTCCAAAGGCCGAAAGTGACTTCACTTTTCCCACTCAAATTGTTCAAAGGGCTTCCACTCCACCAGAACACTTTGAAAAGGTCACACCACTTTAACATTCAAGAAAATAGGTGTCCAATGTAGGTGTATTATTAGCAACAATCAGTGAACTACTGTCTACACTAAATCACAGACTGTCTCCACATGGTGATATTCTCCATGTTTTCCAAATAAGGTGAAGCCAAGGGCCAAGTTCAAAGGCACTAAGTGGCCTCTCGACACCATCGGTCTACAAAGATCTGGGGCAAGATTTTTATTCTAGAGTAACCTATCCAGAGCCATATCTGCCAAGCAGAGGGGCGAGCGATCACTCCTCCACAGCTACTCAGTAAATAAAAGCCCTTGCATCAAACTGGACCATTTCAAAGGCGCCACACAGATGGTCTCATGGGCACTTTTAATCAGACAGAGGAGAGG
>NC_137926.1:21683321-21685821 GCF_963457725.1 Sprattus sprattus
GAGGGCATGGGCTTCATCATGAATAAAAGATAGCATGGCATGGCTAACTCCCTCTCCTCCTCCTTCAAGTAAAGACAGCTCTTATTTAAGAAAGCCTGGGTTTTCAGGGAACCTTGCTTCGCCCCTCTCCGAATGGCTTTGTTGAACACAGGAGTTATGCTGCGAGTATGGGGGAGAGGAACGGCCGCCAAGTCAAACAGTGCTCTGTGTTACAGCACGGCAGTGCGGGAAAAACCTGAGAAAACTGGGCCCTGTTTAAGGAAAACACCGCCGCTGAATCTGAAGCACAAGGGCTTGTCTGTGTCTACCTTGAATATTGGCTTTCAAAACAAACAGGGCCGTTTTATTGTTATTATCACTATTGCCAGACTTGGCATAAACGTGTTTGCTTTTCATTTGGGGCATAGTGCGGACATAAGCTGTCGGAGAGGACGAATGGAGGGGGGGCGGTGGGGGGAGGTGCATTTTGAATGGACTGCAAAACCACAAATGCGTCAGTGCAAAATACTTGGACTCTGGTGGATCCAAAGCCACCAATCACCCCACCCCACCCCTAACCCCCCCACACACACACCTCCATTCCTGTACAAATACCCCACCATTGTTCACTCAGTAATGGTTTTAGCCCCTCAAAATGTTGCATGCGGTCTATGGTAAATGTCTTTATCTGCGTAAAGTGCCAGGCCTTTACAGTGTATGCACCTCTTAGTAAACTGCTAACGTTTGGCTTTGACTATGCATACACCTCACACAAAGACATCTTACTGGGTTCAAAGGGGCTGAGGCAGAGAGCCTGCCGTGTGCTCCCAGAGTGTGTGTGGGTGAGTAGAGGGACTGCTTTGACACATGAAGAAAGGACCCAGTGGGGGAACGTCCTTGGCATAAACCTGTCAACTTTTCAGCTTCTCAATGTGTGGTCCTCTGGTTTGAC
The DNA here is from genome assembly GCF_963457725.1 of Sprattus sprattus. Classification (NCBI taxonomy): domain Eukaryota; kingdom Metazoa; phylum Chordata; class Actinopteri; order Clupeiformes; family Clupeidae; genus Sprattus; species Sprattus sprattus. The sequence goes on from NC_137926.1 coordinate 21,684,253, forward strand.
AACTAAAGCCTGGAGGTAACAACAGCAGGGTTATGGGCTTGACTCCCATGGAGCACAGGGCTACAGGTATAACGTGCATACATGCTATGTTCTGTCTCATGTTCACCTGGAGCTTCAAAAGTGTCTGAAAAATGAATCATGACGCCACTGCTGGTGCAAGGATGGCCTTTACAGCAGCTGAAGCCTAACCGCTAAAACTAACCCAAGCTTCACCGTCCTCTCCTCTCTCCTCCTTCTCTGTCGTGCCCTGTTGGGCTGATAGATGCCTTTTGTCAGTTGCTGGCCTGAACCGAAGCTGAACTTATCAGGATGTGCAGGCGTCCTGTGCCCTATCAGAGCGCCAGCGAGGAGGAAACTGTTAGCCATGCTCCAGACGGCTCTCTGCCTCCTGACTCATCCCCACACAGGGTCACTGCTGCCACCACACCGCACCACAACATACCAGCCTTGCGATTAGGGTCATTACCGCTGTCTGAGAGCCATCAAACTAAAGTACTGTAGGGTTTCTGTCAGTGACCAGGGGAAGTTTAGACTACTCAAGGCAAGTGCACAGATAGACCCCACGAAGTGCTCAAGCACCTGCCCCTTGCCCTCTGACTTGAAAATTATTTAGAATTTGTTTTATGCACTATTACTATATTTATATTTTCAATGTAATGACACTGTGCCCTAAACCTCAGCATTGTTTCACTGTTGTTGACTTAAATAGCCCAAAATTAAGCTTAACAACAACCAAGTTAGTTTGGCGAATATTAGCCTTGTCAATGAAAACAAGTGAACCCTGCTAGTTCCGTTGCCAGGCAACTTAAACAAATAAACATGGATCAGGCCTACATGGTAAATAATCTATGCAATCATATTGGGGTATCAGAAACATTAGCATATCAGTCCCCCTTTTCTCGTGGAGCACTAAGCTTTTATTAAAGATTATGAAGATTAAGAACTTTTATTAAAATTAGATTATTTGATTAATTAAAGATGTGCAACTGTAGGTTACTTTATTTTTTATCAATAACTATTGGTAAAAGGGATGCACTTATTTTTAAGCACCTTTGTGTCGGTGCACGGCCCTATGCTACTCTTCCCATGCTAGTGGGTCCATTCCCGTCCCCATATCTTTACAGTAAATGCTATACAAATTGTACTGAAATGAACTGCCAGTGTACTGGGCTCGGGTTTATGCCATTTGGGAAAAATATGCCATTCTGACATTGCAGTACATTTGAGTGGGAGCAGGGTATGTGGGTGCACACACGTGTTTTGTGTTTGTGTTTTCTTTTATGTTGTGTGTGAGAGTGTGTTTGTGTGTGTGTGTGTGTGTGTGTGTGTGTGTGTGTGTGTGTGTGTGTGTGTGTGTGTGTGTGTGTGTGTGTGTGTGTGTGTGTGCGAGAGCGTGTGTGTGTGTGTGTGTGTGTGTGTGTGTGTGTGTGTGTGTGTGTGTGTGTGTGTGTGTGTGTGTGTGTGTGTGTGTGTGTGTGTGTTATTACGAATGATGTAAGTGATTCCAACTCACCTCGACGATATCCGAGTTGGTTCTGCTTTCGTGGGGCTCGTTGTACTCTGTGTATT